>NW_005874866.1:0-14005 GCF_000147115.1 Myotis lucifugus
TCCTTCAGTTGATCTCTTACCACCCCACCCCCACCCCCGGCATTGGCTCTTGAAAAACCAGACCATTTGTAGAATACTCCCCTGCTTCTGGATTTTCCAGACTGTTTTCTCCTGGTGTCCTAGCCCTTGTTCCTCTACCCCTTGCACAGTCACAAACTGGATGTTAGATCTAGAGTCTGCATTAGGCCTATACTACACATTTATGATAGGAATGCCACATATGTGTATGTCACACTGCATCTAATCAGGAAGCAAATCATGGTCCCCTATTAGTGAAGCTAAGTTTGATTACTTGGTTAAGGTGGTAACAGCCAGATTGTCCCATGTGAATTAGTATGTGATCAGTAAGCAATCTGATGGGTAAGCGATGCTTTGGCGTTGTTTCAATATCATTCATCACTGTGTACCTATCTGCCATATCCCCCAATTCATTTTCATCCAGTGGTTTTAGCACCCATGAATTGTTCCGTCCACATAACTTGCTATATTTCTCTATAAAGAAAAGCTTCCTTTCCCTGAGCCCCCATCATGGGATCACAGAATTAAAAATTTTAACATGTTACAATCATTAGCACCATTCTTTTGATGCTTAAATTATCCTAATTGTTCAGTGCACAGCAATGCACTAGAACATGCTGAGGGAAAATTCAGACATAAAAAATGATGAAAAACTTGGAGGAGCCCATGAACTTACAGAATAAGCAATTATTAGTGATTCTCAGCAACTCAAGTTATCACAGAAGACTTCTGTGTATATTTCCAACCAACAATGAATGGCTCGTCACCAACCACAAAAAAGCTCTTATTCCACATTTCCAAGGTGCTCAAATGTGTTACAGATGAAAAACAATCAAAATCCAGAATGCTTATCAAGTATATACCATTACAACAAGGCCCATGCGACGACAGTGGCTGGCAAACCTGCAGGCTGAAGAGCCAGGGAAGAGCTGATGTTGCAGTTCAAGTCTGAAGACCATCAGAGGGAGAATTCCTTCTTGCTCAGAGGAGGGAGACCCATCTTTTGTTCTATTCAGGCCTTCAACTCATGGTGAAGCTCACCCATATTATGGACGGTAATCTGCATCACTCAAGTCCCACTAATTTACTTGTTCATTTCATCCCAAAACACCCTCACAGGAACACTCGGAATAATGTTTGACCACATAGCTGGGCACTGTGGCCCAACCAACCTGACACGTAAAATTAATCATCATACCTCCTGATTAACTGATGTTAGAAATTTTGCTCCAGGATCCAGGAGTGTTTCTGGAAAGTCTTGAGCTAAGTTTCTGAGCAGCTACAGCCACCAAGGCCACCCGATGCTATGTCCTCTGCTCCTAATTTTGCCCTTCCTGTTTCCTAGCATTGCCTGGACACTCATTGTAACATTCCTGATAAATATTCTTCATTATAATTCAGACTTAAAAAATGTTTTTATTGATTTTTTCTTTCTTTTTTTTTATGAGTGAGAGAAAGGGAGAGAGAGGGAAATATTGATGACAGAGAAACATCAATTGGCTGCCTCTTGCATGCCATCTATTGGGTATCGAGCCCACAATCCAGGCATGTGCCCTGACTGAGAATCAGACCAGTGATCTCTTGGTTCACAGGACCACACTCAACCAACTGAGCCATACCCATGGGCTATAATTCAGACTTTTGAATCAGACACTAGATGCACTTCCTATAAGACAAATACATTTGACCAAATAATGCCTTTTGCAGTCCATAAAAATAACAAGTTATTTGTAGGTGGGAGGAAGATCAAGGAACTTGTTTTGAGTTTGAAGGGCAAAATTAGCCCTGTGGAGGCTGAAGGTGCAGATCCCTAAATCTTTTTTTTTTTTTTTATGAATCCTTAAATCTTTTTTTTAAAATTTTTAATCCTCACTGAGGATATGTTTTATTGAATTTTTCTTTTCTTTTCTTTTTCTTTTTTTTTGAGAGAGAGGGGAAATTTGATGTAAGAGAGAAACATCGATCAGTTGCCTTCCATATGCGACTCCACGGAGGAATTGAACCTGAAACCTAGGTATGTGCTCTGACCAAGAGTTGAAGCCACAACCTTTTGGTGTACAGGATGACACTCCAACCAAATGGATCCCTAAATCTTTAATCATCTTAATCTTGTGCTGTACTTTGAAACAATGTTGGTCTCTGTCTTGATTCTATGAATGAATTAAGAGGCCTGCCAACATTTTAAGTGTTTAAAAATGACTTTTAGAGAGAGGAAGAGAGAGAGAGAAACATCAATGCGAGAGAGAAACATCAATTGGTTGCCTCCAGCACCTGCTCCCACCAGGGATTGAACCGGCAACCTGGGTATGTGCCCTGACTGGGGACCTAACCCGCCACCTTTTGGTGAAGGGACAACCTTTGGTGAAGGGGACAACGCTCCGACCAACTGACATATGACAGCCTTCTTTCCAAACAGGGATATTGGATTCCAAGAACAATGCAAATTTGGGGTAAGCCATGCTTAATATTTGGCTCATTTTTGCAAGAGAATGATGAGCACTGTAAAATGGACATCAACTACAATTTTGGGCCACGTTGAGTAGTTACCATTGAATTTCTAGCCAGTGTAGGGGATTCAATCCTGGCAGTATGTAGTTTACTATACACTTACTGTGTCCCTGGCACTGTGCTAAGGCTCTTTATGTGTGTCATTTCACTTAGGGTTTACAACTTCCTGTGAGTTAAGGACCATCAATTGTTATTTTTATTTTAAAGATATGGAGACACATAGATTCTGGAGCCAGAGTGCATGGGCCTAAATCTCTTCTCTTTCTCATGACTTCAGCAAATTACATAACCTCTTTGAGCCTCATTTCCCTTCTGTAGGTGGGAGGAAGCTCATACTAGAACCTGTTCTGAGTGTTGTGAGGATAAGATGAGATAATGTATGTGAAGTGCAGGCTGCGCTGCTGCCTGGTGCGTAGTGGATACTCTATAACTTCTTGCTTTACTTACTATCATTATTACCTCTGGTTACAGAAGAGCTGCATTCCAATCTAGAGCTACCTGACCCCAGAGGCCATGCTCTTGACCATCACAGAGTGTGTCACAGGACTGTGTCACTGAGTGGCAGCTGGAGATCCTCCAGAAAGTTTCTTTTCCTCAAAGTGAACGTTCTTGTTTTTTTCTCCTCCATTCCCTTTGCTTTTAAACCGCCCCCTCCCATAATGTTTGACTCATGGCCCATTCTATTGGTGGCAATGAGGGACACCGTCTCGGCTGCTGGCATTCAGGACTAAATAAACAATGGACTCACGGGTGGTTTTATTACTTTCCAGTAAAAGGATGCAGCAGACGACTCTGGAAGACTGAGATGGAAAAATCAGGTCATTTTCAAGCAACACCAGTTTAAATAAGTGTTTTAAATGTAAGCTAAGTGTGATTCTTTGGTTTCTGGTTGGTGGGTTTCTCTCCACGGTGTATTTTTCTTGTGCACAGGGACCACTAGGCAGGAGTAGGACTTGGTTGAATCAAACCCTGTGGGTAGGTGGGTCTTACTGCCCTGGGTTCTCTGTAGGTTAACTCCCTATCTCCCCTGCTGCATGAATCATTGTTCATGCTCCCAATTACTCCTTTGTCCTGTATTCCTCTTGAGGGTGATGAGGTCCCCACTAAGGAAGTGAATGCCTTAGTACCACTTGGAGAAGAAACAACTGGCTTTGGTTTTCCTAGAAGGCATCTGACCTCACTGCAATATTGGAAGTAAAACACTTTAGAACAAGTCCCAGAGAGTGAGTGAATTGGCATTTCCTCTAATTATCATGGATCCTTGGTCACTGGCTCCCTGACGTGTTAGCATGTTAGGAACAGGAGAATGCTGGCAGAATACTAGGTTATACTTTTCCCATCCTGAGCAGCTTTCCATAGGTGATGCAGCAATCCATTGGCTGTATTACACGTTTGCTTTCGAGTCCTCTAGTGTTTTCTTGGAGAAGTTAATATTTATCTGATCCTGGTGAGTTTAGTTCTTTGGGTGATCTTTTTGGGGAAAAAGGTATCATGGCTGACATCACAGTAAAATAAGTGATAAGGTCTGGGCAATTATAGCGGTGGAGAGAGAATAAATTGCATTCAAATCACAAAATTGCCATCTAGATGATGGTTGTCAGATTTTAACATGTGCTGATATTGCTGTTGGGAAAAAATAACTCATCATAAATCTCAATGATTCTTTGACAGTTTTCAATTTCAATGGGAAGCATCATGAAAGTGAATTTGATAAAGGACGTGGCAAAGGGGAAAAAGTTTCATTTTTTGTCTTGTCAATTTAAAGATCATCTGAGAATTTATAAATCTTGTTGGGTTTACATTTAAAATTGTTTGCATATGAACTTTTTATATGCTGAGGATTTCATTTCAGAGGAAATGACATGATTATTTTTCCTTTCACAGAGGGAATTGAGTGACTTTATTTATTTATTTATTTTAAAAAATTTAAATATATTTTTATTGATTTCAGAGAGGAAGGGAGAGGGAGAGAGTGATAGAAACATCCCTGATGAAAATCATTGATTGGCTGCCTCCTGCATGCCCTCTACTGGGGATTGAGCCCAAAACCCAGCATGTGGCCCGACCAGGAATTGAACTATGACCTCCTGGCTCATAGGTTGACACTCAACTACTAAACCACATTTGCTAGGCCATGGGAATAGAATGACTTCCATTTCTTCTAAAATTATTCAATCAACCAGTCAATCAGTTAACAAGCTAGTTTTTACACAGACTATTTGTTAACTTGATGTATTAGTTTGCAAGGGTTACAGTAACAAATACCACAAACCGGGTAGCTTCAACAATAGACATTTATTGTTTTATAGTTCTGGAGACTTGAAGTCCAAAATCAAGGTGTCAGCAGCATTGGTTCCATCAGAGGGTGGTTAGGGAAGGATCTGTTCAGGCCTCTCTCCTCTCCTTGGCTTGTAGATGGCCATCTCCTCCCTGTGTTTCTTCACATTGTGTTCTCTGCATGGCTGTCTCTGTTACACACCACACTGAGCGTAGCCCCATTACAGAGAAGTCACAGAGCCCTGCTGCCAAATTTCCTCCTTTCATAAGGACACCAGTCATATTGGATTAGGGCCAATCCCAATGACCTCATTTAACTGGGTTACCTCTCTAATACAGTCACATTCTTTGGTTAGGATTTTAGCATATCTTTTTCAAGAGGACACCATTCAACCTGCAACACTTGGGATGGGTTTAGGGTGGGAGTGATGAAGATCATGTCATGGAAGTCCCAAAGCCCCAAGCCATGCCATGTGATGACAAAGTTTAATTTAATTCTAGCACCTGCCTCTGAGTATAAAGGCCTTGGGTTGGGTGTGCAATTGGTAATGGGCATTTGGCATTCAAATTGTATGACTTTTTTTTCAAGATGTATGACTTTTAAATGAGTGAAAATAATAATTTAGAATAACAACCCCATTAGGAAAATGGGCACATATGTCTTAAATAGCCTTGGAAAAAATAAGCAAGTTACCTAGAATTGTTCTTCCTGCTGATGAAGCAGCTATAAATTTTATATATTTGAACACTGCTATCTCTCTGTCACATCTTTTTCTCATTCTTTTTAAAAAAGATATTGAAGTATCACCCTAGCTGGTTTGGCTCAGTGGACTGAAGGGTCCCAGGTTCAATTCCGGTCAAGGGCACATTCCTGGGTTGTGGCTTGATCTCCAGGATGGAGCACACAGGAGGCAGCCGATAAATGATTCTTTCTCATCATTAATATTTCTATCTCCCTCTCCCTTCCTCTCTCTAAAAATCAATAAAAATATATAAAAAATAAAAAATGAATAAAACATATTTAAAAAATATTCAAGTATCTTAACTGTATGACTCTGTTGGACACCTAATTCTCACTGAATTAATGGGAGATTTTAGGCCTTTCTGATAATGGCCAGTGAACATTTAGATGTAATTATAGTGCCTTAATGTTTATATGACTTATGACTTTTAGGTGCTCTCAGCATATTGAGCATGGCCCCATTACAGAGGATTACAGAATTCTGTTACCATCACCTGGACCCGAGTTGCAAGTATCTTTACTTCCATCTTGGGGGAGGAAATCCCACACAACAGGATAGGAAAGTCTGTGGTCTAACCCCACAGAGAGGATAGTAAGGGCCACACTGTCCCTTTGTCATGTCCTTTATTCCGGGTCATTCTCTATCTGGATTGTCTTCCAAAGCAATCCTTATGCTCTATTTTCGCATCCCCAGTTGCTGTTTGTGTATGCTGCCTGGCGTCTGGGGCAGGAGCAGTTCTGGATGAGTTGAGAAGAAAAACGACAAGACTTCTATTATAATGCACTGTTTATTATTGGATCAATATGATCGATGTCCACCTGTCAGATCTGTAACATTATCTGGGAACCAGCAGATGGAGCTGTTACAGATAGCATTCAGAGGTTTGTTTATTCTCCTGAGCACGTGTCTCCATCCTGGGGGAAATACCACTTCATTGTGAGAGCAGAGGAGTTGTTTGTAGCCAGATGTTGGACATGCTTTTTCCTCTTGTCCCAAGTCTGCAGAACTGGAAGGCCATTTAGGTGGAGGGCCCAGGTTTTCATGTGGAAAAGGCATGATGGCAGTCTTGAACGGCCTTCCCTGGGCCTCCTCACGGCAGGAAGGACTGCTGGCTACTGACAAGGAGAAGACGAGATAGACTGCTTTCTGGAAAGCCCACACTGAGAATCACAGAGGTGTTTACACATGGCAGACTACAGGGGGAAAGAGAGGCTTTGTAAATGCAGCATCAATATTGATAGACCCCAAAGGATGCATATGCAGAATGGCCCCTGGGGTTTGCAGGGACTGTCTGTCCAGGCAAGCATCCAGCACTGTTCATGCCAGCTGGACGCGACAGATGCCGCTCACTCCTGTATGGAGGGTGGAGGTGGGTTACGCTTTCCATGTTACGCTTTTGAGGCTACGCAGGAAATGGAAAATGAATCTATGTTCCCTTTAATATGGTAGGCGTTTATTTCTTGGGGAGTGATGGGAACTTAATGGTTTTCAAGTATATAAAAGACCACCAGGAGGAAGAGTAGGAGTCTGGCTTTCTACCTCTGGTGTGATCAGAAGGAAAGGAGATTCATTTTGGGGCGGCATGAAGGACGTGGAGTGACAAGATGTTCCAACAGCAAAGGTTGATACATATTGAAACATGTCCCCATGGCCTTTTCCTCTAGGGGAGTTAATAAATGCTGATTCTGAAAAGGATGTATGAAGAATCTCAGATTGTGTGTGAGACAGTGAGGGGGGAGAGAACAGCCTCTGTGGAGGGTTATGAATTATGAGTCTTTTAAGCCCACTTATTGATTTTTCTGAGGAAAGATGGTATGAAGTTCACCAACAGCAACTACTTTTTAAAATCTTTTAAAAAATATTTTCTTTTTTTTTAACCCACACTATAAATAATTAGTGGGATTTTAGACCAAATATTCATTTTATTCCCTCCTAGCCTATGATACTTTAAGAGTAAATATTTATATTATAACAAATCATTGAGTAATCGTGTCTTTATGGTTATAACAATTAAAATTTAATTTAGAGCTAATATATTTTTTTCATTTTATTCTGTAGTTGGAAGTATTTCTAGAATATATTTGCCCACATTCTCCCAAAGTCATCATAATATACTAAAGATAATTGATAATCTTATTTACTTTTTATTTTTAATCCTCACCCAAGGATATAATTTTTATTGATTTGAGAGAGAGAGAGAGAGAGAGAGAGAGAGAGAGAGACATTGATCAGTTGGGTTGCCTCCCGTACTCGTCCTGACTGGGAGTTGAACCTGCAAGCTGGGTACGTGCCTTGACTGGGAATCAAACCTGCCACCTTTTGGTGTGCAGGATGTTGCTCCGACCAACTGAACCACACCTGCCAGGGAAGTGATAATTTTAATATGTATTCTAGGATCATAACATGGCTGGAGTTATTGTACAGTTCTGGAAAACAAACAGTGTGGGCAGTTAGGCTGTGCTCTAGTACTAGGAAGCTACCTGGAGTCCCTCTTGGGAGTGGGAGAGGTGAATCTTTACCCCTCAGCTGAGCAAGTCCATCCCTTTGATACACTCCCAGCTTTCACTAATGGGTGGCATATTGAGAAGGACAGGGTTCTGATTAGCTTAGTTCCACTCAGTTAAACTGCTGGAGCCATGACTGTCATTTAAGATATCACTTCCCAAAGAAGCCATGACTATTCTTAGGATATTGCCTCCCAAATAGTCTTTTTAAAAAATATCTTTATTGATTTCAGAGAGGAAGGGAGAGGGAGAGAGAGATAGAAAAATCAATAATGAGAGAGTCATTGATCAGCTGCCTCCTGCACACCCCACACTAGGGATCGAGCCAAACTCAAGCCTGTGCCCTGACCAGGAATTGAACTGTGACCTCCTGGTTCATAGGCCGACATTCAACCACTGAGAAACACTGGCCAGGTCAAAAAATCTTTGAATGTACCAATATTTGAACTAATACAAGAGAATATTTACTTAGAATGTTTCGGAGAAGAATTTCTGAGTGAAAATTCTTACTTTAACACTTTAGAACATACTGCCAATCTAAGGCGTTTGTCTCTGCACCCACCTGTCAGTCGATAATGTAGCTCCGTGAGAAAGTAGATTTTAAGAAAGTAAATGCTGAAATCTTCTAGTGTTCCAAACATTTCATTGTAGCATTTGAAAGAAATTTCTTTCCTCCATCCCATAACCGTGCCAGTCACACCCTCACTCCGTTCATTGCCTGACCAGCATTTATTGACCACAGTGGGCTGGGCCATCTGCAGGAGTGGGAGGGTTTCTGGAATATTCCTGATCCAGCACTTGCCCCGCGACAGTCAGTTCTACCTTATGTTTTGCTGATTAGTGAAGGATGGCAAGAACTTTCACTGCCCTTTCAAAGTAATTTCTGAAGTTCTCCCCAAAGAAAGAGGATATCAGGGTGGTGGTGGTGGTGGGCAAAGACTCTGCCAGGCTTGCACTCAGGTGAGGAGAGCGTTCTCCATGTGTAGGAAATCCTCTGGACCCAAGGAACACGGGATGGATGCGACGCTACGACACTGGGGAGCAGAACAGGAGCGGGACTGAGGCACAGTTGGGGGCCTGAGAAGATGAGATGTTGTGAACAGTGAGGAACCATAGGAGAGGTGCGTATTGGAAAGCAGGGAACTTAGGAAATGGTATTGTGGAAAGATTCAGACTGTACAGGAGGCACCAGAAGAAAGGTTCAAGAAGCAAAGAAGGTGACAACACCAGAGACAGGGTGATGGCAATTTCATGATTAGGTGTGATCTGAGATCAATTGGTCTGCTTGGCTTGAGTTCACTTATCCTTAACTTGAATGCTGCTCTCTGGTGTCATTTATTGTGGCGTGCAGTACAAGGTAGGTGTGTGTGTGTGTGTGCGCATGTGTGTGCATATATGTGCATGTGTGCATGCCTGCACAACAGGCATTTTCCTGGAGAATTATCTTAATGTAAGATTTGTAAGTTGGGATTCTCCAAACATAGCAAAGAAGAGAAATTGCCTGAATGCCAGCTCTGATATGCAGTGCCAATGCCTTTACTAGGGGCCAGCTTTCCAAAATCCAAAGATGTGTATACATATAGAATCTTGCCAAATAAACCAGCACGTTTATTTTCGTGTCCTTTAAACTGTGATTCTCACCATCTTTTCCAACTGGAATGTTAGATAGGGCAACTGGACCACCTTTCTTTAATAACTACATAATCACTGAGATGCCCATCTTGGCCATTCTAAGGCAAAGGGTCCGTGCGTGTTTTATGGAATTCATATTTTCATTGCATGACATCTGCTGGCTCAGACATGTTTCTTGAAAGAAAATCAGGAGAAACCAGTAGCCTGAGAACCTTGGACGCACCTGTTGGCTTTCGAATTGTTTCTGAAGTTGGCCAGATGTTCCCTCTCCTTCCTGCTTGTCACCAAGGTGGGCTCCCCCTGGAGAGTTCAAAACCAAAAGGGAAGGGTTTTTCTGAACAGGCCTCTGAATTCTCCAGGAGGAAGGACTTTTCACCAGGAGCAGGTGCAGCCCTTGTTTAGGGCTGAACTCACTGGTATGAAATTATTTAAGGTGAAAATACTGTGTTTGTTTCCCACACAAACACATATGAGCAGCTCGCCATCTTCCAAGGTGGCACGTAATGACCCCCAAGTACCTGGCACAAAACCCTAGAGAGACTCTGAGGCCCTTTTCCACCATGGAAACGAAATAGAAGCAGAGCACTAACCTCCCCACCCCCACCTTCCGCAGCGAGCTGAGCAGAGCCTCGGAGCACACACACCTGGGGGAACAGATGGTGCCCTGGTGCTACTGTTATTTACAGTCTGGCTGAATGGCAAATGGAACGGTCTAGGACAGCACGCAGACCAGTGCAGTTAAACAGGACTGTGTCCCCCAGGAAAGGATCCCACCCTCTTGGTGGAATCGGGTATGGCTCCTCCTCACAGAGGAAGTGAGGACAGCTGAGACTGTCAGAAGCAGTGTTTATGGCAGCGGTTCTCAACCTGTGGGTCGAGACCCCTTTGGGGGTCGAACGACCCTTTCACAGGGGTCGCCTAAGACCATCGGAAAACACATATATAATTACATATTGTTTTTGTGATTAATCACTATGCTTTAATTATGTTCAGTTTGTAACAATGAAATTGGGGGTCACCACAACATGAGGAACTGTATTAAAGGGTCGTGGCATTAGGAAGGTTGAGAACCACTGGTTTATAGACTGACCCTTCATGGGTGATTTCAGGGCACCATCGCGTCATTGAACTGAGCTTCCTGGAGGATGGCTGCTGTTTGCCGGGATCTTGCATGTCCGTTGCTTGCAGCAGCCAGAGCTGCCATCTTGCACACGTGAAGGTCATATTCATTTTTATTTGATATTTCCAAATTATGACTACTTTGAAAACTTACTTGGATGAGAAAGGTCTGACTGACAAGCACACACCCCGTGTCTGAGAACTGGGGGAGGCCAGCGGATGAGAAGCTCCTGGTGGGTTGTATTCATTCTTAACATGCAAAGGCAGTCACATGTTGGAAGCTCATACTGTAGCACGGCTGAACTCTATTATTATGTCGGGGTATTAGCATTGTTTGGTGCAGACTAACTTAACTGTAATGACACACTGAGAAATCCACATGACACCAGAGTCAGTGTTCATTTTCTTGAAGATGAACTGGCTGATGGGTTTAGTGATGTTTTAACGGAAGGAATAAGCAAATTTCAAGAGTAAATTAATCAGAAACTGATAAGCAAGTAATAGATTTGTAGTGCATAAATGATTTTGGTTTAGCTTGAGATTATCCCCATATTGTTCTAGAAGTATATATTATGGTCTTTTACTTTGAGTGCAAATTACTCTACATGTGCTATAGTTACACACATTTGAAATATTTCAGGGACTTGTTTCAATCAACAAGAAACTCAAATTTTCTTTTCTTAGAGGACACTCAATTTAGTACTGTTTGATAAGATTGTATGGAAAGTTAAAGATGGAGAGAAAAAAGATTGGACTGTAATATATATTGACCAAAAGAGAAATTAATATTCTCCCCTAAGATTCCCTACTTTTTATCTCAAAGTAGAAATAGCTTAATTTTTGCTGTTAAGTATAAGAAAATTAAATGCTTATTAGAAGTAATTTAAATAATGCAAAAGTGTAAAGTAAAAAAGGTACCTCTGTAATCCTACCCCACAGAGATTACAACTAGTCTTGTTTCTTGATTTTTAAATGCATAGATGTAAGTAAATATGTATAAATAAAATAAATAATGTTATTCTGTGTTCCCTGCTCTGTAGGCTGCTTTTTCATTTGACTAGATCTCTAGGATATATAGACACGGCATTAAAAAGATGTTCCAGCTCTAGCCGGTTTTGCTCAGTGGATAGAGTGTCGGCCTGCTGACTGCAGGGTCACAGGTTCGATTTTGGTCAAGGGCACATGCCAGGGTTGTGGGTTCAATCCCCAGAAGGGGGCGTGCAGGAGGCAGCTGATCAATGATTCTCTCTCATCATTGATGTTTCTATCTCTCTCTTCCTCTTCCTTCTCTCTGAAATCAATAAAAAATATATTAAAAAAAAGATCTTCCATCATTTAGCTTACTAGCCCGCTGCCAACATATATTTTATTGATTTCCAATTTTCCACTTTTATAACCAACATTGCATTCATTATTTTGTAGACACATTGGTGTAGATTTTAAATTATCTTATTAGGATAAATTATTACAGGTGCTTTGATGTTTTCTCCAAAAATATTTTAAGCATAACACCTAGGTTTCAGGGTATAAGCCACTTTTTTAAAAATTTAAATTCTTTATTGTTTAAAGTAATACATGAGTCTCCCTTTTTCCCCCATTGACCTCTCTCTCACCACCCTCTCCCCAAGCACAAGCCCTCCCCCCACCACTGTCTGTGTCCATTGGTTTTGCTCATATGTATACATATAAGTCCTTTGGTTGATCTCTTACCCCCTCACTCCCCACCTTGCCTCATATGTTAGACATTCTGTTTGATGCTTCTATGTCTCTGGTTCTATTTTTGTTCATCAGTTTATGTTGTTCATTATATCCCACAAATGAGTGAGATCATGTGATATTTATCTTTCTCCAAATGGCTTATTTCACTTAGCACAGTGGTTCTCAACCTTCTGGCCCTTTAAATACAGTTCCTCATGTTGTGACCCAACCATAAAATTATTTTCGTTGCTACTTCATAACTGTAATTTTGCTACTGTTATAAATCGTAATGTAAATATCTGATATGCAGGATGTATTTTCATTGTTACAAATTGAACATAATTAAAGCATAGTGATTAATCACAAAACAATATGTAATTATATATGTGTTTTCCGATGGTCTTAGGCGACCCCTGTGAAAGGGTCGTTCGACCCCCAAAGGGGTTGCGACCCACAGGTTGAGAACCGCTGCCTTAGCATAATGCTCTCCAGTTCCATTCATGCTGTTGCAAATGGTAAGAATTCCTTCTTTTTTATAGCAGCATAGTATTCCATTGTGTAGATGTATCCCAGTTTTCTAATCCACTCATCAGCTGATGGGCACTTAGGCTGTTTCCAAATCTTAGCTATGGTAAATTGTGCTCCTATGAACATAGGGGTGCATATATCCTTTCTGATTGGTGTTTCTGTTTTCTTGGGATATATTCCTAGAAGTGGGATTACTGGGTCAAATGGAAGTTCCATTTTTAATTTTTTGAGGAAACTCCACACTGTTTTCCACAGTGACTGCACCAGTCTGCATTCCCACCAGCAGTGCACGAGGGTTCCTTTTTCTCCACATCCTCACCAGCACTTGTCGTTTGTTGATTTGTTGATGATAGCCATTCTGACAGGTGTGAGACGGTACCTCATTGTCGTTTTGATTTGCATCTCTCGTATAATGAGTGACTTTGAGCATGTTTTCATATATCCCTTGGCCTTCTGTATGTCCTCTTTCGAAAAGTATCTATTTAGGTCCTTTGCCCATTTTTTGATTGAATTGTTTATCTTCCTTTTGTTAAGAGTTGTATGAATTCCCTGTAAATTTTGGAGATTAAACCCTTATCGGAGATAACATTGGTAAATATGTTCTCCCATGCAGTGGGTTTTCTTGTTATTTTGTTGATGGTTTCTTTTGCTGTGCAGATGCTTTTTATTTTAATGTAGTCCCATATGTTTCTTTTCTCCTTAGTTTCAATTGCCCTTGGAGCTATATCGGTAAGTTATTGCTACGACATATGTCTGCTATTTTGCTGCCTATGGATTCTTCTAAGATTTTTATGGTTTCCCACCTTATGTTTAAATCCTTTATCCATTTTGAGTTTATTTTTGTGTATGGTGAAAGTTGTTGGTCTGGTTTCATTTTTTTGCATGTATCTGTCCAATATTCCCAACACCATTTATTGAAGAGACGGTCTTGACTCCATTGTATGTTCTTGCCTCCTTTGTCAAATATTAAGTGAGCAT
>NW_005874867.1:0-14004 GCF_000147115.1 Myotis lucifugus
AGTATCCTGTTGCTTCGATAAGTCTTCCTGCCTCCACTATCAGTCAGCAGTGTTGATGGACCCACGCAGAGAGAAAAAATAGGGTACAATGCTGAGCCAACAGGCATTACCTCTCTGATGCTGTGTGCCTTCCCCTGGCTTGCTTTGTCTTCCTGAAAAAACTGGCTCATTCTTTAAGGCATGCAATGCCTGCTCTGTCATAGAATTGAAACTTTATGGCTTATATGTCTCTTTCTGCCACTGCCTATGAGCTCTCCGAGAGTAAGAATCATATCTGTCCTCTATATTTTTACTACCTGTCAGTTGAATGCATATGATAGGTAGTCAATGAATGTTGAATGAATTATTGTTCCTGGAGCACAATTAAATGTCCTTTATGATGTGAGATTTTACCAAATATGGGTTCATAAGGATATGTAACATAAGCCACTCAAGATATTTGTGATCTTGGAGAATCCCAGAAAACAAAGGCACCAGCAAAGCTACCTCCCTGTTGAATAGCATTTTGTTAAGCTGCCATAGAGAATAACCACTCTAGGAGGTCTCTGCAAGGTTCATTTGTTAATTCCACAAAGTCAGTGGCATTGATATCCATAACTAACCTAGGCGGGGAATTAAAATTTTGTTTTGTTTTGTAATCCTCACCCACGGATATTTTTTTCCATTGATTTTTAGAGAGATTGGAAGGGAGTGAGGGGGGAGAGTGAGAGAGAGAAACATTGATGTGGGAGAGACACTGATTGTTTGCCTTCCACACTCACCCCTACCCGGGTCAGGGATCAAACCTGCAACCCAGCTACCTGCCCTGGGAATCAAACCTGGGACCCTTCTGAACAACTAAATTAAAATATTGCTTTTATAAGAGTATTTTGCACTTTGTAGTGCTAGAACATGGTAGAGTTACAAATAGTATATTTACATTGTTGTATTAGAAACAAAGAACTATTTGTCTTGTTGAATGTATTCAAAGGTTCACTAGAATTGTTCGCCCTTTTCACATCCTCACAAGCCCTCCCATCTACTTATGCCTTTGTACGGCAATCAGTCCATGGCCATAGGGTTCATCTCATAGAACGCAGGGTGGGACCAACCAATGATCAGTGTTCTGCTCTCACCCACCCTGAAGATCTATGGATTCCATCCAGTGTTTGAGGGGCTAAGAAGCCAGATCCTGTGCAGCTGAAAGGGGAGTAATCTGAGCTGCATACAAACAGCTCCAAGGGTATGGTTTCCTCCTCAATCTGAGAGCCACTAAAAAGGAGGAGAATAAAGAGCAGAGAAGACGAGGAGGCAGACCTGGGGACTGACAGCTGAGCTGAAGGAAAGGCCAAGAATGCAGGGAGACCACAGGATGACCTTTCAGTAGAAAAATCTGATTCCCTTCAGTTCACGTCGGTACATTGTTTAAAGAAAGTGATTCATGATTCACGGTTTAAAATGATGAATCCAGGGCGAGAAGGATCAAGAGAATGAATGAATCAATAAATGAGTAAATTCACTGAATGATTGCACTTGTACAAAATTCTTCTATTTCAGATCTTAAGTTATTATTTGAAGATATCAATAGGAAATGACAAAAAAAATCACTTTCCTCTGTCTGCTCATATGCCAGTCCGAACTCCCTGTTACCTCATATGCAATTTGAGGGGGAAGAATGATGAACTATCAAGTGTGTTATAAATACTATGAAACAAAGGAGACATAAGCTACAGTAATAAAACCTCCTAAATAAGACCAGCCAGCCAGCCTCTTGAGCAAGTCCCATTTTATTATTTTCGGCACCAACTGTCATTCCTCTAATGTCTATAATCTGTCTTACACAAGGATTCAAACCATATCTACATTGACCCCCACTTTCTCCAGACTGAGGGCTCTGTGCTACTGGTTGCTTTACAACAGATTCCATGTATCATCAAAATTGACAGAGTTCCCTTGCAATTGATGTGCCTGGCGCATTTTGTTTCACTTCTGTTGGATGAATAAAGCTGAAGTAACAAGAACCATCAGAGCTGGATATTACACACGGGTCCCTGCAAATAGCATAATATAAAGCACTAGACTAATTTGGTCCTAGTCCAGGCTTTTTTACCAACTTACTGTGTGACTTTGTGTACCTTGCTTCATCTTCTTGATGCAAACTCAACATTTCTATAAAATGAAAGGGTCTCAATAGCAAAGGACAATAAATCCAATTTTAAAAAAAGAGCAAAATTATTTGGAGATATTTCAAAGATGAGGAAATATTAATGACCAATAAACATATAAAGAGATTCTCAGCCTCATTAGCAATCAGAGAAATGCAAGTCACAGCAGATGTGAGATATCATTTCACTCACACTACAAAGAAATATCACAATAACAAGTGATGAAAAGAATGTGATCCTTTCCACATCACTGGAGATATTTTCCCTTATGGAAAACTAGTGACCCTGGTGCACAGATTTGTGTACATTGAATAGGACTTAATTAGAAGGTGGCCGACAGGGCGGGACCGGTGAGACAGGTGGGACATGCTCTGAAATCAACCTCCCAGATTCCCTCTCGGGCATCTGTGGAGTGAGCGGGATCCCTTAGGCAGGTGGGGTCCCTCCGGCTGGCCTGCGGAGATTGGGCCAAAACTGGCTCTCCAACATCCCCCAAGGGGTCCCAGGGTGAGAGGGCACTCTGCAAAGTTGCTTTCCTACAGGGTGTGGAACACAAACGCAAGTGTGCAGTAAACCAGATTCTGGGCTGATAGTGCCCCAGCAACAACATAACCCATGGCCAAAGGTGGAATCGCGAAGCCCCACGAGGAATTGGGCTCCCTCCTCTCTGGTTTTGGGGTGCGTCACCCGAGAACTGCAGCTGCCAAGTCACTGCAGCTCAGCAACTCCTGCATTGAGTGTCTGCCCCCTGGTGTTCAGTGTGCATCATAGCAACCAGTCAGACAGTGGGAGGGACACTTAGCATATTAGTCTTTTATATATATAGATAATTCAGTCTTCCCTTATAAAGGTGAATATTTCTATTTTCTGCATCCAGTCATTCCTCATACTATAGTTTATACTATAGAAACATGATTACCTTTAAAATTAATGAAGAAATGAGTAATTCATTTATAGAAACATGAATACATTTAAAGTTAATAAATAAACGAGTAATTTATTTGTAGGAATTTAAGGGTATAAAAAAAGAAAAGACTCAGAAATGAATAAGTTAATATATGTATGTGTAGTTTTATATGTTTATTTCAGACTGTTGATGAACATCTCACTTGATCATTTAAAAAGTCAACTAGTGTTAGACAAAGTTGATATTATTGCTATTTTTTGAGATAAAGAATCAGATTTAGAAATGAACTAACTTACCTAGAGCAAGTGTGGGTTTGTATTTTTCTACTAAGCACTTGCTGGCATTAGTAACCTTGGAAGAATTATTTCACTGCTATGAAGTTCTGTGTCTTTAGCTCTTAAAAAATGAGGATCATTATGTCTACATTCTGGAGATTTTATGAAGATTAAATGAGATGATTTATCTGGAGTGCAATAAATATTAGTTTCTGACTTCTTTACTTTCTCTCATACAGGCCATTTTGTAATGAACCATAGACAATAAATGCCATTCTGCTGGGGACACCACCCAGAGTCTCTTTGTGACTAACCACAGACACATCTTCAAATCACTGTTCCCGTTGGCTAATTCTACCCTGCCACTTGTTCTTAATGTCCTTCATTGTTGCCCCAAATCATAGCCCCTCGGGTCTCTGTCCTCTTCCATCCCACCTTCGTTGCCTTCAATGTCTGCCCTCCCTTCCCTGCTCTACAATCTCTATAAATCCACTGTAAACTGACATGGCTTTCCTTCCAGTCCCCAGGAGTACTGAGTTATCCATTGGAGACTGCTCATTGTCTCACTGTCTCTGCACCACAGGGTCTTTTAGTGAAAAGACCTTCCTTTTTTTCTTTTTTTTTTTAAATTCTCACTTGAGGATATTTTCCCATTGATTTTTAGAGAGAGGAAAAGATAGAGAGAAATATCAATGTGAGAGAAACACATAGATTGGTTACCTCCTGCACAAGCTGGGGAGGAGCCTGCAACCAAAGTACGTGCTGTTGACCAAAATCGAACCCTGGGCCCTTTGGTCTGCAGGCTGACACTCTATCCACTGAGCAAACTGGCCAGGCTCTTTTCACTTCTTTTAATTGTTCAAACTTTCTTTTTAACCAAGTAAGAACTTGTCATTCTTGCCCTTTAGTCCCATCTCCTCTGCCACTTAGCCAAAATCCATGCTCAACCAATTACTTTTCCAGAAGAATTTGGCTCTTGTTTTATACTACTTTTCTGTATTTCTTATCCCACTAACTGCATGGGTGATTCCAATGTCCACACAGTAGAGCCATTGAACATCCTAGACTAATATTTTCTTGATCTCTTCAATTCCATTTGTCCTTACTTCCACTCGATTTCAGTGATCCCCTCCCACTGACACAGGTCTGACCTTGTTATAATTCAAAATTATTCCATTTTTGACATTTAAATTTTAATATTCTATTATCTGACTCCATGTTCATATCTTTGCTTGCTACTTTTTTCACCTCCCATGTACTATCTTCTTAACTGCAGAAAGACCCCTTACTAGGTACTCTATTTTCCTTCTAGTTAATCATTTTTGTCCTAACCTCCTTTTCTACTTTCCATTCCATCTAGACAATATTTCATGGTCAATTACTTTACCCGTTGGTTGACCTGGATCACTTGCTCCTTGTGCTTCTGTGAAATCATTCTTGTGAACTGGTTCGTTGCTTCAATGGCCTGGTCAATTGCCTCGTACTGCGGAAAATTGACCAGCCATGAGGACTGGAACCGTGACTAACACAAGATCCCAGCTTCATCAGGGTCCCTCTTAGTCATGTCTCCAAGCTCCCTCAACAGCTATTTCAAACCTTCACTACTCTTTCCAAGTTGCCCCAACTCTCTCAATGGTTTCATCTCCTATAGAAATTAAGGCTATCAAGGGAGAAAGCCATAATCATCTGCTCTGCCACCTACTGGCTTTTCTCCAGTTGCATACCTAATATTTTTCCTCACTCTGTGGAACACAACCTCTCTCAGCTGCATTTAACCTCACCGCCAGCCTCCCCAAGGTCCTTGATCTCTGTTACTTGATCTGTAAGTTGTAAATGATAATAATATTCTTGGGGAAATTATTTTCTTCAAAGAAGCAGAGCTTCTCAGCAGCAATCCAAGACAGGAAGAACCCCATCTGCTATACAAGTTCATGACATAACTGAAAACACCTTCTGGGCAGATGCCCAAACCAGCAATGATGAAAGAGCTATAATGAATTTTCATGGAGAAGACTGTGTTGTTACTTAAGTTAATAAAAATCCATAATAATCACTTTACTGCATGTCTACACTAACCTTTGTCATAATCAAAGTAGAAAAACCCCCAAATACCTCAATTACCATATCATTTTTTTCTCAATTTCACATTACAGCTACTTGTGACATTATTTCTACTGTTCTAATACTCCCCATCCCTACATCTTTAGAAAGTGGGAGAACTTAAATAATAGAGGCACACGTTTTTGTGTGGGCTTAATCTGTCTCTTTTTATGTTTTCCTTTCTCAGCCATTTCTGTATTTGAAAAAACACACCAAAAAGCACACACACACACACACACACACACACACACACACACACACAACAACCCCTCATTCTAAACTGCCTTAAAGTTGTTCAGATACTTATTGGCCTTAGAATAAGACAGGCAAAATCCTTCCTTAATCTATTGAGACAATAATGATCTGCTTGAGTTCATCATTGGGGATGAGAAAGAGAAATCATTTGGCCAGCATAAAATAAGGAATTTTAAAAATTAAATTTATTGAGGTAACATTGGTTAAAAGTTTCAGGTGCTCAATTCTATAATACATCATCTGTGTTGCACTGTGTGTTTAACACCCAAAATTGAATGTCCTTCCATCACCATATATTTGACCCCTTTTTACCCTTTTTACCCTTTTACTACTGAACCCCTTCTTCCTACTGTTGTCTGTGTCTATGAGTTTTTGTTTGTTTGTTTGTCTTCTTCATTCATTTGTTGCTTTTAGTATAAAATGGAGGATTTTCTTTGGGCAGAAATTTCAATAGAATGAATTCAGCAATTAAACCTACTACCATGAGCAAACAGTCCACTTTGGATTATAACTATAATGATTCTATCGATTGCCATCCTCTGTGTTGTAACTGAGAACCCATAAGCTGATAGAGTGAACCAGATGGGCTCTACATAGTCAGCAAGTGGCCCTGGAGGGGTGTTACCTTCCTTCTTGGAGAAAAATGCTTCCTCCAGAAAGACCTTCATACCTTTCTGCCTTTAATAACCGATCAGTGTGGAGAGAGAGAGAGAGAGAGAGAGAGAGAGAGAGAGAGAGAGAGAGAGAGAAAGGGAGAAGGAGAAAGAAACATCAATTTGAAAGGGAAACATCCATCAGCTGCCTCCTGCACGGCCCCTACTGGGGATCTAGCCCTCAACCCTGACATGTGCCCTGACCAAGACTCAAACTGGAAAAGTTTCAGGGCACAGGCCGATGCCCAACAAACTGAGCCACACTGGCCAGGGATTGCTATACCTCTACAGATTCAAGTGGTTTATAAATGTGTGGCATGATTCTACTTGTAATAATTTTGAATATAATACAGCACAGAAAATAGAGGTCCAAGCTGAAACATATACTCTGATATGGGAGTAGATAAAAACAAAACAAAACAAAAAAGTTCAGTTTTCTCCTCTGTGCTTTCAGTCACAAGAAATCCCATAACAGTAGTACAGTTTATTGCTGAAAATAAAATTATATTTTCTGAAACATAACAACTAATACTAGTAAGAACTTGTTAGATTGTAAACTTTTTGAGGGAAGAGCTATGTCCTATATATCTTTGCATCTCCTACTGCTGCACAATGCCTGATTTGTAGGCACTCCATAAGTGCTTTTCAAATTAATACACAAATGATTTAATATCATTTAATCTATTTGTATCATGTGTTTTGATGTTTTTCCAATGTCAGAGTCCCTGAAGTTCTTTTGATTATATGATCTAAATACTTTGCATTGATATGTTTTATTTTATTTTCAGAATATTTTATAAGCATTGTATAACTTGATTTATAGAATAATCCTTGAGATAGGGTGCTATTCCCATTCACCAGTTGAAAGCAAATGATTTTAAGAATTAAATAATTTGCATAATGTAGATTTAGCTAGGAGCAAACCTGGGACAAGAATCTCTGCCTCTAAGTTCCCAGTTTAGTTCTTACTATTTCAACATAGAGTACTGCTATTTTTCATCCTGTAGAATGTAATCTATGCAGGATCAGAAGAATTGAGTTGACTCTTGCAGGTCTTTCAGATCAATAGCCATACACCATCCTGTCATGGTGTTCAAATCCTTTGATTTTCTATCTAGCTGAATCTTGGATTACTGGGAGCATAATCTTTAACAGTTATTTAACCTTTTTGATTTTTGTTTTCTTCTTTACTAACAAAATAATAACAATATCTACCTTATGGAGTTGTGAGAATTAGCTGAGATACGGTAAGAAATGCTTAGCATTTAGGCACACACATAGTAAATATACCATAAATGATTGCTGAAATGTAATAGTTAAGATTAGAAAAATAAGGAAACACAATCTCTATCTCAGACATTGAACTGAGAAAGTCTCCCAAGATATTTTCCATGCTATACATTCTCCCCTTTCTATTAGTTGACCTCTCTCTCACCCAACCTTTCATAGCCACTCACACTCCATTTCTTGCACTTTCTATCTTACACATCTTTCTCTTAAGGCTTCTCTCTGTGTGCTTATCTGCACCTGGATATCCAGATCTATAGGTAACTCTCAATGCATAGCCCACTTAGAGGCCTGGAAGGTGTAGCTGCTTCTCTACCAGCTTTCTTCATTCCCTACTGACAGAGGTCCTGTTTCTATGGAAGCCCGTGTTGGCCCCATTATTGTAGCCATGCAGGGAAGTGCACATAGACATAGCTGAGAGTCTGTATTTCTGCCACAGAGCTATCATTATTCTCGATTTGGTTCTGCGTTTATGTTTGCATGTGCCCAAATATCCCCTTTTGTGTATATGGGAAAGTGGTGTCTAACTGTATTAAACTCCCTGAAAGAAGTCTATTAGCCAGTGTTTTGTGTGTGCTCATGAGTAAGCACATTCCCTCCTTTGTGGCATTTAGTTTGAGATACTTTGTGTTCTCTCTGAGTTTATGGACCATCTTAGTCTCTGTTCCATTCTCCTGCTGAGTTCTGATGAGATCATGAGACACAGTATCAATGTGAAACTATCCTACCTTCAAATGCCTCCATTCTAGGGTATTTACAAGAACCTCTTTCTCTCACTCTCAAATGTTTCCAAATGATAACACCAATGAAAGACTCACCCATTCAGGAACAGACTTTTGATCAATGAATTATTAGTTTGATGTCTATTACCTAATAGGAACAGCATGTAACACAGATGCATAAACCAACAGAACTGAAGAGTGCATATTATAACAAAGTGCATCTTAGGTTGCATTAGCAAAAGAAACAGAAATGCTATTCCAGTGACAGAAAGTTATGTTGCTATTGTGCTCTTTCTTTTCAGTTTTGGGGAGAAAACAGCCATTGTAAGCTAAATTGTTTCCACCAGAAGTCAAGGAAACAAATCAGGCAGCTGCGCTATATCAGGGATGGTTGCAGGCACAGATAGAATAGAAGGAGCACATGAGAAGGGATAAGTCTAGGGGTGAAAGATTGATTCCCTCTGGCTTCAGAGACAAACTCAGTAATGGCTAGATGTCACCAGGAACCAGAGGACAGCTAAAAATAAGAAAGAACCCTGATGATGGGTGTGTCCCCGAAATGGGACGGGCTGCACTGCAGAACAGGCAGCTTCGTGGCTGTCTGTCCCAGGAGCTGAAGACGGAGTCCCTGTGTGAGCTGGGTCCGGTGACCTCTAAGTTCCCTTCCAACCCTCAAAGGCTATGATTAAAATGGAAAAGTGAATACATCACACCCCTAGCAGGGAGGGAAGACTCTGACAGTAAGAGGTTAGACAATGATGTGAAAGGCAAAAAGATTTTGAAGGAAGAAATTTTTTTAAAAAAGAAAAGAACTTAATAATAATAATAATAATTCTCCAGTGCATTGTCTGTGGCTACCCCGGCGAGTGCCGGCAAACCAGCAAAGCGTGAGAAAAATCAAAGAGATGAAGAGGTTTGGGGAAGAACAAAATTATTTCTCTGCATTCCTCTTCAGCACTGAGGATGAAGGGCAGACGGCCCGCCCTGGGGTCATTCTTCCCCATCAGGGAAGGTGTGAGGAGTGAGGAGTCAAAGGAAAGGAAGGGTAAAGGGACATGAGAACGAAAAGTGCCAGCCATCACAGAGAAAAGATGTGAGCTCTGAAAGAAGGAGGCCTCACAACAAAATATGTGATTTACCTTTCAAAATAGACACCTGGAAAATTGAGTCCTGGGGGGCTGTCCTGTCTCACTGAGTTTTGTAATAGGGCTGACACTGGTTCTCTGGGACCCCTGACTAGGAGCTCTTCCCAAGGGTGGAGGGTGGTGAGCTCCTGGAAGCTGCCAGGGCACAAAAGCTTGCTTTTCCCATCGCACGAAGCCAGAGTTAAGAAACGCTTGCGTGGTCTGCATGGATGGGGACCATCTCATGGAAGTTTCCAGCTCCATCGGAAGTCAGTGAGATGATTGTGGGTCTTGATGAGAGAAATACAGCAGACCATAAACACTGCCTTCTTAAAATGTCATTATTCTATTACATTAAAATGTAAAGACCTACACTAGGTGTTCAAGAGAAAGACTGTTACTAAGACTAGATGAGTGATGGCGAACCTTTTGAGCTCTGTGTGTCAGCATTTTGAAAAACTCTAACTTAACTCTGGTGCTGTGTCACATATAGAATTTTTTTGATATTTGCAACCATAGTAAAACAAAGACTTATATTTTTGATATTTATTTTATATATTTAAATGCCATTTAACAAAGAAAAATCAACCAAAAAAATGAGTTCGCTTGTCACTCTGACACGCGTGTCATAGGTTCGCCATCATTTGCCTAGAGCCTGGTCCTAGAATCTTTATGTAGGACAATACAATTAGCAGAGCAAGGTCAAGCCCCTGTTGTACTTGAGAGTCCTTCAAATGTTAGGGGACACTATGTTTCTACTTGGTGTCTGCTTATCCAGGTTAAACTTCCTCAGTGGTGTCATCTGATCCTCAAATGAACATTACTTAACAGGTAAAGGTATTTCAAAGTCAATAAATATCATTTATACTTATTGGTTGTGTCATATAACCTTTCTAATTCATAGCTTTTTCATATGCAGTATGAACATAATAGTACCTAACTCCCAGGGTTTTTGAAAGGATTACATAAAAATGCTTCAGTTCATGGTTTGGAGTTTAATAAATGTTCAATAAATAGTGATGTGTGACTATCTTTATGCCATCCTACTTGCTTCCTCTGGAAATATTCCAGTAAGTGCGTTTGTTAGTTTGTGATGCAGAATTAATAGTAATAATCATAACGGTTACCTGAGTCTGTGCCAGGTTCCCTTTGAGCACCTGGGCTAGGCTATTCAGCCTCATAATCACTCTATAGCCAGGTGCTATTGTTCACTTAGTTTCACAGTTGAAGAAACTAAGACACACGACGATTAAGTAACTTTCCCAAAGTCACACACCAGAAGGCAGTCACAAAGCCAGGATTTAACCAAGCAATCCAACTCCAGAGTCTATGCCCTTAACCATTATGTATGAATTCCTCTCAAGGAGTGGTCTGTCAAAGGGAGGGGTGCTGTGAACTGCTTCTTGCTCAGGTCACTGCCTAAGATTGTGTTCATGGCTTTACAGCATCTGAACCACACCACAGCTGTATTGATTTTGCCATCAGATTAAGTGACTTTTTAAAAAACAACAACAACTAGTGTCTGCTTCCTGAATGGTTTATTTTTCAAACCCTAATGTAAAGCATTGTTCTTATTATCTTAAATATCATCTAATTAGTTTTGGCTCATTATTTGAATCAATGTTGCTTCGATTTCTGATTCTAAATAGTAAAATAATCCTGTTCAGCTATTATTATCTACAATATAATAAATGATTTTTTTCTGGGCTTTATTTGAGCTATTAATAAACATATTACAAAGCATAAGAACTAAGAACAGAACAAAACCCCTCTAGGGACCTGTTCCCAGGCAAACATTGATCTCAGTCAACAGACATTGGATAGAGCTGTTTAACTGGACATGAACTCATTTAAATAAATCTTACATTTCACAATGCTTCATTTTTATTGCAAGTACAGTTTCTCCTGTGAAACTTCATCAAATGTCAATTTAAAATACACTAAAATGTGAGTTTTATGTTTTTTCACTGCACTAGTTATGTGACCTTTCCTTAAATCATTTTATTTAAATGATGCTCTGTCTCCTCACTTGAGAAATATAGATGGTAAGTCCCGCTGTACTTATTTTAATTATTTTTGTTGGAGTCAAATTAAAGAACAACTAGCATTATTTATTTGGTCTTTGAATCCCATAATTTTACCTTAAAGAGAAAAATAGCATAACATTTGCATAGAATACTAACATATAAAAAGTCTTTTTGCATATTTATTTTTCACTTACTCTTCACAGCAACCTTAGTCAGATAGAGGAAATATTACACTTACTTTACAAATTTAAAAAAGAAATCAAAGCTTAAGAGGTTGATTTCCCAAATGTACAGAGCCTGAAATGGGCACAACTTGAACCTGATCTCAAGTCTGTTTAACTCAAGTACATACTATTGTTATTAAAACCAGTAAAGCCCTCGTTAAAATGGTAAGTTAAACAGGCTCTACAACTGAGTAAGTCCATAAAAGGAGAGTTAAAATGGTCATTATTTTTTTTTCTAACAAAACTACTTCTCTCAGAGGGAAAGAGTCCTAGGGTTTGTATTGCCCAGGAAGAGGACCTGGGCCACTGATCCTTTCTGCTGCTGCTCCCTCATGGGGACAAGTAGGTTGATGTTGGGGTGGCTAAGCGGAGGTGAAATTAGGCATGTGAAAAGAGACCAGCAAAGAAGTTTCCCTAGACTAAAAGTATCATCTCTAGTGACCCTGCCTCTTAGAATTGGGATTATTTAAACATTAAACTGCTTCACGAGTGCTCCTCTTTTAAACTTTCTGAGGCATGAGGCAAAGGCCCGATAACAAGGCTACTCCTCAGGAGAAGCCACCTTCCGAGCCATGGACTATTCCAGAGTGGTGTGCGGAGAGAGTATTCAGATCCTGACAGAAGAGGAAGCAAGGGCCAGGCCACCTAACTCCACCCGGCTGGCCATTTCCCAACTCCTAAAATGCCTTCCTTCCCCTTTCATCAAGAGTGAAGTCCAGTCGGCCTGTGTGGTTCAGTGGCTGAGCATCAACCTATGAACCAGGAGGTCATGGTTCCATTCCCGGTAACAGCACATGCCTGGATTGTCGGCTCAATTCCGAGTGTGGGACCTGCTGGCTTGATTCCCAGTGTAGGAGGTGTAAGGCAGCAGATCAATGATTCTCTTTCATCATTGATGTTTCTATCTCTCTCTCTCTATCCCACCCCCTTCCTCCCTGAAATTTATAAACTAAAAAAAAAAAAAAAAAGTGAAGTCCAGTGACCCAGCAGCACTCATGGCCCTGCCCATGACTATGCTGATGCTTTGCATGCACCATCATGAAGCCAGCAGGCTCCACTCCTCTTTATTTTTGGGACAAACTCTCAACTAAAGAACAACCACAGAAGACCCTCACCCATTGTGCTTCATGCAAGAAGTACCATTATTGACCATGTGTTTGGTGATGGAAGACAACTTGGACTCTATTTCCCCTTCCTAAGTAATATGCAATGGCTATGTTTGAGGTCAGAAGTGTGATTTCAAGACCTGATTTTCTATTTTTTTTTTAATTCAACTCATGTATTTACAACAATCAAAAGAAACTTCTCCATTTAGATAAGTGCATAAGGCTCATTTTCTCATCAACTTACTTGAAAACCTAATTAGACTCATCCAGATGTTGTATTTAACACCAATAGATGTGGCAGGCAGTTGGATTTTGACAATAACACAAATGTCAATTCCAACTGCTCAGACTCTACCCAGGGGTCTGGAGTCTAATGCAATCACAATCATTGCCTCATCTCTTATTTTTAGCTTATTAGGTAGAAAGGGTGACTCGGGGGTGAATGTACTATAGTATAGTGAATCTGCAGGCCAAATAGAGCTTAGAAAAATTATTGACATTTAAAAAAAATTATTGAGAAAAAATAGTTTCACTAAATTCTGAAATTAATTTTTACATTCAGTTTGGTTTCTTGTTCATCTCTAGGAATTAAAAGAGAGAAAAAAGGAATTTTTATTAGAGCCAAAATTCTCCCTAACTCTAAAGTTATTCTAACTATCCTGAGCCTGCATGTTTAAGTCAATGAGAATGATAATTTCATTTATGTGGCCATTAAAAATGGATCATTCTTTAGATCCCTGAATAAATCAGAAAAAAAAAATCAAAATCTACCTATGTTTTTCCAGACAAAAACCTCTTTTTTTAGGCCAGACAGAAACGCTGAAGAATATCAGTATTCAGAATGTAACAAGGTGCAGTGTTTTCCTAGTTTAAATCACGGGGCTTATGAGAAACTCTATTCATGTTGACTGGTTTGCTGGAAGTGGTTTGATCTTGGGACTTGAAGGCATGTGTGACCTCAATCTGTTTGAACTAGAGTAGATTATAAGAGAGAAGTTATACAAAGTCTCCAGTTATACCCAGACTCCTCGATTTAGAGTCTTTTCAACTTATAATAAAAGCAAATAGAGACATAATGAGATAATATGAAAGAAAATGTTAAATGTACTATCACAACCTATGTAAAATGTTGCAGGTATTTAAAATTTTTGAAAATAATAGTTGATTTTGTTCCTGATTG
>NW_005874868.1:0-14003 GCF_000147115.1 Myotis lucifugus
TTTTCAAAGAAAGATTGAGCAAAGTTGTGGGGAAATGGATGCTGGCCAGCCCACAGTACCAGAAGCCCACCCCAGCCAATTTCTACACTCCTATCTTGGGATCTTTACAGCCTGGAATGCACCTGGCACTTATAGGTCTTCAGGAAATGTTGAACTTGCCCAACTTACTTCTACCTCTGCACCGCACACTTGAGGCACAATTGCTTCCTCCCTCACCCTCATCCCCCAGCACTTTATTGTTACTTCTATCAACACAATACATATGTCTTGTTAGAGTTGATTTCATGGTTTTGCCTCTTTGAGTTGGAATTGTGTTTAATTTACTTGTTCCCTCCATGTCCAACTGAGTTCTTGACTCAGAATGGAAGCCTAATAAATGGTTGTTGAATAGATGAATGATTGGATACATATGTTAAAGGTGGAAAATCCCCATCGAATCAACAGCTATATTTATCTTTAAGGTATGGGAGAAAATTTCATATATGTTAAGAAAAACACTCAAAACTTGAAAATAAGGCATAAAGACAATGTGAGACCTTTAGGGTAGAGGACAGTGTAACAGGCCCATGTGGGGGACACGGACTCTCTAAGGAAATGAGACTGTTTGATTTCCTACAACTGTTGGTTAGTGCCTGGACATTTTATATCTCCGGAAAGGTAGAGGTTAACATAGAAGAATTGTAAAGTGCAACATTTTTCTTTTCTGATGGTACTAAAGGTAATCCAATAGTTCTAGTTTTATTGCCCAGGGAAATATGAAGAGGTTGTATCTAACTTAGCAATTGTATTGTAACATTCCTTCTTTTTCATGGACTATATAGAATCTTTGTGCTCATATCATTTATTTAATAATTTTGATCATGCTATAAATTACATCACTAATTAGTTAAATATATTTGACAAATGTTCACCATCTAGTTTATAAGAATTATGTTTTTTAACATTTTGATAATTATAATTTGATATGTCTACACACACACACACACACACACACACACAACCAGAATCTTTCTCTTCTAAAACTAAATGGTATTCATTATATTAAAATAGCAAGTTTCTGCCAAAAACACCTTTTCCTGGAATAACATCTGGAATCTGTATTGTGACTTTTCTTTACCAAGTGTTAGCTCTCTTCTCTTCATTTCTCCACCAGGGAGTTGGGAATTTAATACTTCATTTTTTCATGTCTCTTTGCCAATTTAAAAAGTGATATCACTGTGGTCAAGAGCAGAGCTAGATAGCTATGCTGGGAGAATAACTAGGTAGTGGACATGTGTCATGATTCATGGTTTTCCAGAACCTTCTGAAACCCTTCTACATTATGGAGAATTTCTCTCCTTATGTGTCTGCGCACCCTCAAAGGAGAAGCAGAAATACACCTTCCCTGTCGCCCTCATAGCTGGAGAGCAGACATGAGGTGTAGACTCCACTGGTCAGATGGAGACAGACATCAACTCAGAAGACAGAGCAGTGTGAGAGGGCAGCACGCAGAGTGCATTGTGGGACTTTCAGAAGCTACTGGGGAGGCGGAAGGCTGTCACCTTGTCCCCTGTGCTCAGTGTCAGTGGTGTGAGCTGCGGGGTCTGTGCCCAGCACCAGTAGCGATGAGCATGACTTATTCTTGGTTATAACCTCCAACTCTGATTCTCTGGCCTTATGGAGACTCTAGAAGCCACTAAATAAATTCATTTTTTCAGCCTAAGTAAGTAAAGGGGTTCAGGATATGTCATCTCAAAATATGTCACTTTGTCATATTGATTAAATAATGCCAAAGGCACTGAGAAACTGCAGGTGCAGGAAGTGCTATATGATCTCCCATTTCTACTTAAAAGAAGGTCATAAAATTTCCCAGGAGAAAGGTGCCCTCCCCATACCAGAAAGAGAAGGACATTCTTATCACAGGACTGGGAGTTGACGTCCAAATGGATCTGTACAAAAAAATCTACTAAAATAACTCTTATCTTCCATGAGTTTCCCATAGATTTCCTAGTCACCGTCCCACAATTTATTGCCTGTAGCCCAAGCCACTTTTCTTCTCACATCCTCACGATTTATATACCATTTGGGCCTAAAGGTTTCTTCGGGTCTTAATTTTCTTTAGAAGACACTCATATGCACGTAAAAATATTAAATAAAATGTGTATGCATTTCTCTTGTTAATCTGCCCTATGCCAGCTTAATTCTCAGGCCCAGCCACAGAATCTAAGGGCAGAAGGAAGTTTGCCTCCACTACACTAGCTAGAGTGGATTCTGTTGTCTGTAATGCAGAATCCTGCCTCATCCAAACTTGGGGACCTCAGCGATGCTTGGATCAGATATAGCTGGGTGAGGGACAGGAAGCTGACTCTCCTGGTCGCGTTCTAGAATTCTGTAATTTTTCAAAGGACTGGGCAAGGTTTCACGGTGCCAGCAGATCACTTTGCTGACAACATCTGTGAACTTTTGCCCTATGACATAAGCAATATCTCAACTCTAATTGTTCTTGAGGCTGCATCCAGCTCTTTGATTTCCTGATTCTGTGATGCATCTTAACAAATGCATTCAATCGAAGGTTATCTGGAGTCGGACTTGTCTCAATCTTAGAAAAAAAACACACACACACAAAACAGTGAAATCTCCAGGGATTAACCTACCCACCAACTGGCATGTCAGCAGGGGGAGCAAATTAAAAATATATATTCATAATTTGATGATCAGTAAATGACTCCTGGGGTGAGCTTCCTTGATATTGACTTCAAAGAAGGATTTGCGAGTATAATGAAATAAAAAAGATACATTATAATTTGACGTTTTCCATGCAAATGGAAAAGTGGCAGAAATATCACTCATTTCAGTTCAAGGAAAGGCCCACCTGGAAAGAGCATGTCAGAAGGTGGTTTTTATGGATGGTTGAAAAATAGGGATAAAGATTACTTTGGCTACAAGTTACAGAGACTCCCTAACCCCTCCTCAAATAATTTAGAGATTTTATTTCCCCCTCATGTTAAACGAGTCTATAAACAGGCAGTCTAGGGTGAGAATGGTGGCTCCACGATAACACAGGGACCCAGGCTCTTTCTGGCTTTCCACACCTCTATTCCTGTATTTTTGTTGCAGGCCCTGTCCTCATGCTCTCCAGAGGGCTGCCAGAGCTCCAGCCAACACCACAGACATGGCCAAGGGCCCTTCCCTGGGGAGTCAGCTCCTTTTAAAGAGCTTTCGCTGGAAGTTCCACCCAGTACCTTATGCGTAGTAACCACTGGCTAGATTTGTGTCACATGAACATTAAATGCAAAAGAGCCTGGATTTTTTTTTAAGCTGAGAATCCAACCTATTCAAATACCATCAAGGTTCAGTGAAAAAGGAAGAAGGATAGGCAATCAGGAGTTTCTGACACAAACCTAATGGTGTTTCTTTACATAGAATTTTCTCAGAGAAATGACTTTTCTTGAAAATGCTCCCTGATCGTCCTCATTAAAAAAATAAAATCTCTCAACGTTCATTTAAAAAATTTGCAGAATCTATTCCTGTCCTCCTGCGCTACTTCTTCCTTCCATCCTTGAACGTTTATATAAAATAGGATCTGGGTTGCACAGACCCCATAATCTCTCCTCTAAGACACCACAGCAGAGCTTCAAATTCCTGAGAGCTCCATGATAAAGACCAACTTTATAAATCAAGCATCTCCATTTTAAAGAATTGCATTTGCATATTTTCTGAAGTGTGGCTGCTTTATATACATATTTAGTTAAATATTTTAAATCATGTGAATTGAACTAAACACTTGAATGAACTAAGCTAATTGGCTGGAATGCCATCAAAATCAACACTAAATGTTAAATTTTATTCCCTGATCTCCCTCCCACAAATAATCAGCTCGCTGGAGAATTGAATATTTATATTTTCTTTAAAGATTCAATTTGAACAAAATAGGACCATCCAGTTATTTTCCAAAGAACTTTGGTTCCAGAAGATTGAGTTCAGAGTTCAAAAGCCCAATTTAAATCAAATATTTTAAAAAATAATTTTATTTTTGAGATGACTATATAGTAAAACAGATTTCTCATGGCTGTACAGGTCTGTGGATTGTAATACATGTATAGATATGTGTATTCACGCCACAGTCAGGATACAAAACAGTTTCATGGCCCTCGAAATTTCTGTGGCCCATTGTAGCCAGCCTCTCTTCTCTCCTCCAACTGCTAGTGACCACTGGCCTGACCCCCAAATTCTATAGTTTTTATCTCAAGAGCATCATACAAAAGGCATCATATAGTTTATGACTTTATAAGCCTGGAGTCTCTTGCTTAACATAGTGTCTGTGAGATTCATCCAGGTCATCAGCACCCGGTGTGTGGCACTCATTTGTTCCTTTTTGCTGCTGAATAGTATTCCATCGTATGGATCCCACACAGTTTTGTCTTGTTTCTTCCACTCATCCTCCATTTGACGGGTACTTGGATTGTTTCCACTTCTTGGCTATTAAGAATAATGCTGCTGTGAACATGCATATGCACATCTTTGTGTGGACATATGTTTTCATTTTTCTTGGCTTGCAACTGCAGGGCAGGAGGTGGTCTTCTAGAAAATATATGGGGAATAGTTTGTTACTAAAAATAATGTGAGTGAATATGTGTGATGGGAGCCAAAATGAATACTTGTCTACTACACTGAGCCAGGTTTTTTATTTTTTTTAATAAAATAAAGTTAGTTTTGGTGTTTTATACTTGCAGTTTACCAAACTTCTCACTTCTTTTTTTTAGCTCATTCTTTTTCTTTTTTTCCCCCTAAAATATATTTTTATTGATTTCAGAGAGATAGGGAGAGAGAGATAGAAACATCAATGATGAGAGAGAATCATTGATCGGCTGCCTCCTGCACACCCCCAACTGGGGTTGGAGCCCACAACCCAGGCATGTGCTCTGGACTGGAATTGAACCTGAGTCCCTTCAGTCCGCAGGCCAATGCTCCATCCACTGAGCCAAGCCAGCTAGGGCTAGCTCATTCTTTATGGGAACAAAAAATGTTCTTTTGATTTCTGTAGTCATGGTTAAGCCATGTTGACCAACGCATGAAGAACATATTTTCTCCTTGTTTTTTTCCTCCCATTTCTTAATAGATTGAGGATGAAATATACTCACAAAGTGGATGACAGCAATTATGTAGCTCAAATAATCCCCAAATGGCACTATGTGCCCAAGTCTCACTGGTTCCTTCCTACCTGTCACTACAGTATTTCTATTTCTAAATTTAGATCTCCTTTGACAAGGCCATTACAGTGTCCACCCCTGATGTCAGCACTTTTCAATGCTTTTCTCCCTTTCATCATATTTGATATTGGAGCAACAGTTCCTGATTTGCTGAACTCAGCAGCTATCTCATCTATAACACTTCTGATTTTTTTTTTTTTTTTTTTGGCCTGGAGGAACTTCAGAACCAGTAATATTTTGAGAGTAAATTTTGAGGAAGTTATGGGCTTTTTATGTGTCCATTTATAGGATATTGTGCTGGAAGATATTGGGTATGTTAATCAGGAGGGAAAAGGTTATGTTGCAGTAACAAGTAAGACCCAAATCTTACTTGACTTCACAACAACTAAAGTTTTTCTTACACTTTATGTCTGATGTGGGTCATATCGGGCAGGTCTCTGTTCATCATAGTCATTCAGTGATCAGTCTGAAGGAGGCTGTGCCATCTCATATCTGCCCTTGGGACCACTGAGGCAGGGAAAGGAGCACAGAAAACCACATTCCAGCTCTTAATGCTTCTTCTTGCACAGAGCACCTGCCACTTTCTTTTGGATTTTATTGGCCAAGAGTGGTCACATGTTTGTGTTTGACTATAAGGAGTGGAAAGTCTGATCCTTCTGTGGACCTGGAAGGAGTGGGGAGCTAGGGACATTGGTGAGCTCTAGCAATGTTTATCAAGAGGCCATGGGGCGTGAAGAAAAAATGGACTTAATGAACAACTTTATTCATGTGATAGTTTCTCTTTGACACTTTGGATCTCAGCAAATTATTGGGTTTCTGAGTGGATGGATTAAGGAGAAGTATTATTTGAGGTTGGGCATTTTTTGCGCTCAATATCTCTATAATCTTATTTTTGTCTGCATGAAGGCATTAGCATACATTTTCTGGGCTCTGAGCCAAGATGAGTCATTTGTCTGTTTTTGCATCTCCATGGTGCACTGGTCTGTGGAACTGCTCCAGGGATCCTGCATCCCCCAAGCCTGGTGCCCAGACACCCCTCCTGCTAGCTCGATGGAGCCCACCCTCAACAAGAGCCACCAGCAGGGCGAAGCGCCAGGGACAATGCCACTTGGAATCTGATAAGTAACATTTGGTACTGTGCCCAGATCAACATCTCATCACTTTAGAAATAGGAGGGCTTGTGACATTTCAATCTCCACTGAAACCCTCAGGGGTGCCTTTGTGATTACTGGGTGGGACTATTGTATCCTGCTCTGCTGGATGGGCTCACCCCCACCTCAGGCCATGTGAAGATTAGAGAGGGTGAAAAAGCAGAATGAAAATGTCAGATTTTTATTGGGGATTAGGAGGCACTCAACTCTAGCCAAGTTTTGTATGTTTTTTTTAAAGGAAGAAAAAAAGGGTGCAACACAAATTCTCCCACTCAACATACCATAAAGGCATGAATTAGAAGGAAAAGAAACCCCAAACATAAAGAAACTATTTGGTCAACCAGTCGAGATTGCTTTGCTCGAAATATTTTAGTTTTCTATGATTTGGAGGTCAGCACACAGAAGTTTCTAAGGCCCATCTCTGGTGTGAATGAGGGCTGAATCAGGAGACAAAGATCCCTTAAAAGTGGGAAATTGAAGAAAATGCAATCTGTCAGCCAGCCATAATTTCTTCTATCAACTATCAAAAGTTTGACCAGAATATTTTCTGAGTAAAATAATCACATTGACTGATTCTTCTCATCCTGAAAAGCAGTTTGAACTCACACGACTCCAGCCTAGACTCAAGTAGGCATTCTCAACTCTTTCTAGGTGTTCACATTTTCTTCAAAGAAAAAAACTTAATGTGTAAAATAGACCAATACCAACCATCCTCTCTGAATCTTGTGGACCCAGTTCATCCAAGAATTGTTGGTGTCCACGGGGGACAGTCCCACTCCTTAGAGAACCTTGGGAAACATCTAGGGGTGTTTTGAGTTGTCACAATAACTGATGGCTGATGTCGTCTCTAACATTTAGTGCGTGGGATCAGGGATCTACTCTGTGACTTGCAATGAGTGACACAGCCCTCACAACAAAGAATTGTCCTACACAAATGTCCAACGGCCGCCATGAAGAAACACCCGACTAAAGGATTTAACTGCCTTTCAGAGGCAGGAGGTAAGAGTCACCTACCCAGCACCAGCCTTGGCCCCTGTTTCCCTGTCAGAGGAAGCATGGCCCTCCTCCCACTACAGAGCAAGAATATGCCAGAAACACCTCTCCCAGCCTTCCCTGCAGCCATCCCACCCAGGAGAAGGAAATGGTAGGAAGCCAAAAAGGGAGGAAGCTCTGATGATAGGGTTCCAGGCCCTGGGCAGGCTATGGGCTGATGGGCAGCCTCCTGGCCCCATCAGCCTGGGTGAGGAGGACTCAGGTTTCTGCCTGAAATGGAGACCAGGCAGGGGGGCTGGGTCCCCAGCTGTGCCTTTCTCTGTGCATACCAGAGCCCCCACGTCCTCCTGCACAGACCTGGAGGCCCATGCCATGCTCATACAATCAGACCTGACAATTGATCTGCTTCTGTGCGCTGGACGATGTCCAGGTCCCCGAGGAGAGATGGCTGTGCCTGCAGCTCATCCTGAATCCTGACTGATGATCAATAGACAAATTACAATGTGGCCAAGTGCTGCAGGGAGCAGGGCGTCCTTACTTCCCAACAACAGAGCAAAAGTGTCTTGAAGGTGAGCAGGGATGAGCGCTGCTAAATGGATCTGTGGGAGAGCTCACATTTCTGAGGTTATCTAAGGAAGACATGAAGACTCATTGGGGCAGAAAACATTTCAGGGCAAAGCAGAGATGCCCTGGGCAGGGGTTGCACACTTGCAGCTTGATTATTTAAAAAGAAGCATTTTAGCCCTGACCGGTTTGGCTCAGTGGATAGAACGTCGACCTGCAGACTAAAAAGAAGCATTTTATACGTGCAGAAAAGTGTTAGGTAACAAGCACCTGGGTACTCCCCACTTGACCATAAGAAATATCCAACTTTCAAAAGTGCATTTGACCTTCCTGTGTACCCTCTCCCTATAGCCGCCCTCTCCCCAAGAAGTAACCATCCTCCTAACTTTGTTTTCTTACTGTGCTTATGCTTATTATACTTTCCATGAATTCGTTTATTCCCCCAAATAGTGTGTGTGTATATGTGTACATATACTACTTGGCATATTTTAACGATTTCTATTAATGACACTTTACTGTATATATCCTTCATTATAATTTGCTTAGTTTTTGTTGAACATAATGTCTTCCAGTTTGATTTTTGTCGATGTCTGCTATCCTAGTTCATTTTAATTCTATAACCCTGCTGTGGCTCCCAGCCAGCGGGTAATCAAGTTGCCTCCATGTGTTCACTCTCACAGACAAAGTTGCAATGAACATTTTTGGGGTGCGGGGGTGCCAGGTACTTACCTGGGAGAGGAAGGGGTTTGCTTTTCTAGATTATGTCTGGGCAAATCAAAGGAAGACATGCAGAAGAGGTGGGGATCCGAGCACAGGAAGGCGACTGTGTTTGACCTCACGGATGCTCTGCAGGCTAGCTGTGGGGCTTCCCCTCTTGTGCCAAAACATCTGGGTTTTTTCTTTTTTTGAGAATTATCCTTCCCCATTAGGTGTGTCCTTTCTGGGCCTATTTGATCAAGATGGCCTTCCTATCCCCTACCTGGGCCAGTCACTCTTTCTAGGGAATCTGATTCTGGGGAGGAAGAAAAACAGCTTGAGAATGACTGAAACCCTCTATGGTGTCCTGACATTTTTTCCTTTATTTTTCTCTTTGTGGAATCTCAGAAGCAACTCAGTTCTTGCCCTTGGTAAGGCCAGTTCTTCAGCCGTACCTTGCTTTTTTGAGCTACTCATTTCTTGGCTTAAGTTGGCTGGACCCAGTGTTTGTGGGATACAACCAAAGATCACCAACTGATACATCCACCAGGGCATCTCGTAAGGATGGCAAGTGGGAGGGTTTTCAGTGTCCTTCCTGTTCTCTGCCCATGTGTTCACACCCTGCCTCAGACCATCCAACCCTGTAGAGGGGCTGGGGTGTGGCTCTTTTGTGAGGTAGTCAATCCCAAAGTAGGAAAATTCATTCGCAGCCATCAATCACATTTATCTAGCACCACTGTTGAGCTAGCACTGTGTTGACATGAAAGACATATTCTTTATACCCTTGGAGAGGCCCCGGTAAAAGCTTGGATTGAATTCTCATGAGGGACCACAGGTCACTATTTTACGCAGGAAAGAAATGTCCACCTAGGTCACTGTCTCACTTCCTTCCTCCTCAGAGGTCCCGTGGAAGACTCAGTGTCCACGAAAGGATTGTTTTGTGCTTGGTTGATCCGGAAACTGGGGAGAAGGCATAGTCCTTTCTTCTAAGGCAGACAAGATGTTTCATCAACACATGGCTTGGCCTTGCTAACATGTGAACTCACTAGCAGTGACTGGTGAGCTCATAGGTCCAATAAATTAAGAGACCCCATAAACAAGGTCAGAGATTTCAAATCCATTTTCCAAACACAAACAGATGAGTCTGAAAGATACAGATGACATACTGTGCAAGAGGTTGCTGTGAGTTGCATGCATTGTGATTGCTTCTAAGTGAAATAAGAAAAGAGAGGAACTCTTCTCACATAGGAGCCTGGGTATTGTGCACAGTTGCTCTTAATCCCCTGCATGTCTATCACTTTATTTTGGGAACAGGACACTCTCACCTTTCTCATTCCCCACCCCCCTGCCATTTTTATTTGGAAAATCTTCCCTCCCCAGCTTGAATCATAAGCTCTGGGAGTCAGGGGTTGGCCCAAGACCAGAGCTACCCGGCAACAGTGAATCATCAGGCGTGAGCACATGACTGAAGCTAACCCAATCAGAATGAGTCTCAGGACTTCCCTGGAAGCGCCTGGCTCTTTTCTGCTGGGTTCAGCCTGGAGGATGAGGCTGGAGGTGTCGAAGACCCCTTGTCACCAGGAGCCTGAGAAGGAAGCAGTCACAGCTGAAGATAGTGCTAAGGCACCAGACAAACTGAGTGTCATTGAATTGGGTCCAGAATCCAGCCATGCTTGAAACCAGCATAAGACCCCAGTGTTTGGTTTTGAGAGCCAATACATTCTCTTCTTGTTGAGAAAAGTTTGGTTTGCATTTTCTGTCACTCACTAACAAAGGGGGAAAGTCTTTAGTAACACACTGGAGTGGCAGAGCAGCCGAAGTATCGAGGCCTCAGTTTCCCCACCTGTCACTCAGAGGGCATTGATCTAATGAGGTTCACCATTGTCTTCCAGCAACACCGTCCAAGTTCTCTGATTCTGGGTGATTCTTCACCATCTTTTCTGAGTGACTGAACGTTGGGATGGTCTGCCTAGTTTCAAATCTCAGTGTCACCACCACTAGCTGTGACTTTGGACAATTACTTAAGCCCTCTGTGTCTCAGTTGTCTTACTTATAAAGTGGAAAAAGAGATAATATGACCTTCATATTCTGCTTTAGTTTATAAATCTCTTTAATGAATATAATTTTTGCAATGTACTTAATATTTTTGGCTAGCAGAATCAACTGTTTGGTAACCAAACCCCAAATTCCCTGGGAAACCATCTCCCCAATTTTCATAAAAATGACTTGACCAGTGCTCTGTCAGGTGGGCTAAGACCATCAGGCCTTTCCTCTCCTGGCAACTGTGATTGGTTCAGGGCTGGGCATGTGACACACTCAGGACCAATGAGATGTAACCAGACTGTTGTGACTTCTGTGATTGTGGCAGAGACTCTTTTCTACTGGACTTAGTCTGTCCTGCAGCCATGACAGGAGACTGTCTCTAAGAATGGAGACGAGAGGGAAAAGAGGAGCCGAAGAGCAGGAGACATGAGTCAGGATCTGAGGACATCATTTGAGCCTCTGAATCCAGCACTGCTTAGTTACTTGGTGTTCTAAGTTCCTTTAATTTAAAGCTACTTAACTCATATTTCCTGTTGCATGCAACCAAGGGTCCTAACTGATAAAATCTTTCAGTTGTGTGATATTTGCATTTAAAAAGGAGTGTTTACCCTGACTGGTGGGGCTTGGTTGGAGGGTCATTCCGGTCCCCCCCAAGGTTTGCAGGTTCAATCCCCGATCAGGGGGCCTTCTGGGAGGCAACCCCATTGAAGTTTCTCTCTTCCTTTCTCTCTCAAATCAATTAAAAATCTAGAATAATAAAAGCATAATATGCTAATTAGACTGGACATCCTCCCGGACGACCTTCCAGACAAAGCTGGGGCTGCGAGGGAAGCCCGGGTCCCGGGTGCCAGAGGGAAACTGGTGTCGGCAGCTGGGGGAAGGAAGGCCTACTCTTGCATGAATTTCGTGCATCGGGCCTCTAGTAAATAAATAAAGAGGTATTCAGTCTCATCCTAGAAGGAATAGTGATAATAGGATTGTAGACACATGGCAGTCCAAGGAGGAAGGTGATGGCTGGTAGGGGGGCTCTGACATCGCACCGGACAGCTGGTTGCTACTACAGATTCAGCGGGTTCTGTAGGAAGAGTCCTCAAGTTATCAATTATCTCTCTTCATTCCTCCAGAAGCTGTCCTGTTCTCTTAAGACAGCACACAAGTAGCTTAGGATAGCTTTAATTATTCCAACAGGGGACACATTGAGGAAAAATTAAAGCCTGAACCTTTGGAATGTGGTGATATGGAGCTTAAGGATTGCCCAGGTGGGGCTGACCTCATCCAGGACTTTGATGCTGAATTGCATACTCTGGTTTCCATCAGCGTTTAGGAATGTTGGATCCCTGCTCTGCCAAGGCCTCAGACAGATGGGGAATCATTTATATGCACAGAGTGAAAAAATCCATCACAAAGTGAGAATTTCAGTTGCCTTACCACCGTTGATCCAGAATACCAGGGTCTAAGACAGGGGTGGGCAAACTTTTTGACTCGAGGGCCACAATGGGTTCTTAAACTGGACCGGAGGGCCGGAACAAAAGCATGGATGGAGTGTTTGTGTGAACTAATATAAATTCAAAGTAAACATCATTACATAAAAGGGTACGGTCTTTTTTTTTTTTAGTTTTATTCATTTCAAACGGGCCGGATCCGGCCCGTGGGCCGTAGTTTGCCCACGGCTGGTCTAAGATGAAGGTTTCAAAAAGTGTATAAATGAGCTGCTTGGTTGAATGGAGCAAAGGTTCCGACCAGCCTTCAAGGCCGGCCATTCAGCAAGTACACTGGCACATGCAAGACAGTGTCTGAGCCTGGATATGCATTAGTGGAACAGCAGGTCATGTCCTTTTGACTCACTCATCAGTTTTCCTGAGTTTTCTGGGCAAATTAATCACTTTCTCTGGTCTTCATTAGCTGTACATGGTGTTTCTGTTGCAAAGACCTTCATGGTTACGTTCTTATTTGATAGTAAATGTTGATGGACACCAGTCCTGCGTATTGCCGAGTGTCTCTGGCCCTGGGTCAGAGCAGGAAATGGAATTTATGAGAAATGTCACAAGGGTCATGGGGCAGGAGTAAAGAAGTAATCATGGAAACACTGCCAAAGATCTGTGGAAAGTTGCAAAACCCAACTGAGTGTTGTATTAGTCAGGGCTCTTCAGAGAAACAAAACCAATAGGAGGTGTGTGTGTGTGTGTAAAATTGTAAGGAATTGGTTCACATGATAATAGAGGCTGAGAAGCCCCACTGTATGCCATCTGCAAGCTGGAGACCCAGGGAAGGCAGTTCCCATCTGAGTCCAAAGCCTTAGAAGCAGGGGAAGGAATGGTTTAAGTCCCAATCCAAGGCCAGGAGAAGACGGAGGTCCCAGCTCAACCAATCGGCCCAAAGAATAAATTTTCAGAGTAAAATTTCCCTTCCTCTGCCTTTTTGTTCTATTCAGGCCTCAACAGATCAGATGATGCCCATTTACATGAGGGAAGCAATCGGATTTACTCAGTCCACCAATTCACATGCTAATTTCATCTAGTAACACCCTCACAGATATATCCAGAAATAACCTTCAATTATCTGGGCACTCCATGACCCAGTCAAGCTTTACACATAAAATTAATGATTACAATGGGCCCTTTCTGAAGACAAATCAGAGGAGAGAATGCAAATTTGTCAGTTTGTGAAAATTTATTTAAAAAGGCAGATAAAAATAATACGACTTGACCAAGGCCTACGGGTTTTAAAGATGAAAAAGAAATGGTTACAAAGATGAACTGAATATGGAATAACTTAGCATTTCATAGATTTAACATAGGAGGTTTCAGCTCTTTGTAGATGGCTTTTGGTACCATTCAGGATGAGTGAGGTAATGCTGCAGTAACAAGCAAGACTCAAATCTCAGTGGCTTCAAATAAGAAACGATTCATTCTCATGAAGGCTGCGTACCCATTTCAGGGTCAGCTGGCACTTCTGCATGTTGGTACCCAGACTCCCAGGGGCTCCACCTAGGCACATCCTTCTGTACCAACTGTGGCAAGAGGAATGGAGACTGGCTTGTAAAATATGTGCCCCAGAGGGACACTACCACTTCCTCTCACATATCATGGGCAAAGACAGTCACATGACTTCCAAGACAAGGAGTCTGTAAGGAGAATGGAAATGTTGGTGAACAGTACTTGAAACCACCACACCCTATGACGTGCAGCAATGTGTAGCTCTGTGAGGCCTGGATTCCTACAGCACAGTGTTGGGCCTCTTAGCTGCTGAGCGAGGCCAGCCCACTCACTGCTCAGGACCCAGATGTCAGAAAGACCCGGGGTCTCTCTCACCCACTTGGTATAACTCCCATGAATTGATGCAGAGGCAGATTCTTTGTGACAAGTTC
>NW_005874869.1:0-14002 GCF_000147115.1 Myotis lucifugus
CCTCTTCTGCTCACTTCTGGGGGGTTTCTCGTTGGCTCTTTTCAAGCTTCTAATTCTTGAGTGTAGAGTTAGATGATTTACTACATTTTTCTGTTTTGAGATAGGCCTGTAGAGCTATAAACTTCCTCTCAGGACTGCTTTAATTGTGTCCCATAGGTTTTGGATTGTTGTGTTTTCATTGTCATTAGTGTCCAGGATGTTTTTAATTTCTTCTTTGATCTCATTGGTAACCCAATCAATATTTAATAACATGCTATTCAGCTTCCAAGTGTTTGAGTATTTGGGGTTGTTTTTATTGTAGTTTATTTCTAACATTATGCCATCGTGGTCTGAGAAGATGCTTTTTATGATTTTAATCTTCTTGAATTTGTGGAGACTTTGCTTGTGACCCAATATGTGGTCTATTTTTGAATATGTCCCATGAGCACCTGAGAGGAATGTATATTCCGCAGCTGTGGGGTGTAGTGTTCTGAAGATGTCAATTAAGTCCATCTGATCTAGTGAGTCATTTAGGATTGCTGTTTCTTTGCTGATTGTTTGTCTAGTGGACTTATCCAGTGATGTCAGTGGTGCATTAAAGTCCCCTACTATGATTATATTGTTGTCGATCTCTCCTTTGATATCTTCCAGGAGTTTTTTTTATGAATTTTGGTGCTCCTGCATTGGGTGCATATATGTTTACCAGGGTTATATCTTCTTATTGTATTGATCCCTTTAGTATTATGAAGTGGCCTTCCTTATCTCTGGTTATGGCCTTCACTTTGAGATGTATTTTGTCCGATATAAGTATTGCTACCCCAGCTTTCTTTTCCTTTCCATTTGCGTGAAAGATATTTTTCCATCCCTTCACTTTCAGTCTGTGTGAGTCCCTTCTAATGAGGTGGGTCTCTTGTAGATAGCAGATGTATGGGTCATGTTTTTTTATCCATTCAGCCACTCGATGTCTTTTGGTTGGAGCATTTAGTCCGTTTACATTTAAAGTTATTATTGAAAGGTACTTGTTTGTAGCCATTTCTTTTTGTGTGTGTGGCTGTTTTCTTTCTGAGGTTGTTATTTCTTCTTTTTACACCAGTCCTTTTAGCATTTCTTGCATGGCTGGCTTGGTGGTGATAAACTCCCTTAGCCCTTTTTTGTCTGTGAAGCTTCTTATTTCCCCTTCAATTTTGAATGATAGCCTTGCTGGATAGAGTATTCTTGGATTCAGTCCTTTGCTTTGCATCACTTTGTAGATTTCCGTCCATTCTTTTCTGGCCTGATGTGTTTCTGTTGAGAAATCATTTGATAATCTAATGGGAGATCCCTTGTATGTTACTTTCCGCCTCTCTCTTGCAGCCTGTAAGATTCTCTCTTTGTCCTGAACATTTGCCATGGTAATTATGATGTGTCTTGGTGTGGGTCTTTTCGGGTTCACCTTGTTTGGGACTCTCTGTGCTTGTGTGACTTTTTTCTTCCCCACCTCAGGGAAGTTTTCTGATATTATTTCTTCGAATAGGTTTTCTAATCCATGTTCATCTTTCTGTTGTTCTGGCACCCCTATTATTCGTATGTTGTTTCGTTTCATGTTGTCCCAAAGCTCCCTTAGGCTCTCCTCCTGTCTTTTAATTTTTTTCTCCATTTGCAGTACAGTTTGAGTGTGTTTTGCTTCCTTGTCTTCTAATTCACTGATTCGGTCCTCCGCTTCTCCCAGTCTACTGTTGATACTTTCAATGGTGTTTTTTATTGCAGCTATATCGCTCTTCATTTCTTCTTGGGTCTTGCAAAAGTTATTGATCTTTTCATCTGTTTCTTCTTGCTTCTTGCATAAGTAGTTGAGTTTTTCATCTGTTTCTTCTTGCTTCTTGCACATCCAGTGCATGTACTCTAGGACCCTTATTCGGAATTCTTTTTCCGTCATGTTGCATATCTCTGTCTCACTTAGCTGCTTTTCTGGCGAGTCCTCCTTCTCTTTCCTTTTGGGCATTTCTTTGTCTACCCATGTTTGATCTCACTGACATATCTAGTTGTTGAGTTGTTCAGTGACTGCTCCCTGGGTGGCAGTGGCTGCTCCCTGGGTAGCAGTGGCTCCTCGGGCTGTGGTTGCTCCTTGGGCGGTTGTGTTAGCACCGGCTCCTCCGTTGATAGCAGGGCCTCTGGTGGGTGCTGTTCACAGCTGTGGTGGCTCTTCTGGCTGCTGGAGGGAGGCTTCACACACAGCAATTGTTCCCCAGACAGAGCGTGTGGTGATCAGGAGGCCGCTGTTGCTTGGATCTGCTGCGTTGATTTAAAGGCACAAAATACAACACAACAAGGCACAACGTACCAGGCACTGAACACGAATGTATTTACAATATTACTAACCCCAAATAAAGGTGGACACCCAAGCTAAGAGAGTTAGGAGATAAGGAGGAAAGAAGAGGAAAAGGTAGAAGAGAAAAAAGAAAGAAAGAAAAAAAAGGAGTGCAAAAATGAAATTGGAAAAAGGGAGGGGAAAAAAGAAGAGGAAAGAAAAAAAAAGAGAAAGGAGAATGAAGTATAAAAGGGGAAAAGACTATTTATATGAGGAGAAAACTCCTATAGATCTGCCACTAATACCACCAAATTACAGCAACAGATTCCTGGAGATGAATACAAACTACAAACAACCAATAATATCAAGCGACGCAAGGGAAAATAGAAGCACAGAAATAACCGGGGGGGAGGGGCAGAAAAATAAAAAGAATAAGCAGACTAACCTCACAAACAATCCTAAAAAAAAAACCCCAATATACTCGTCAATCAAGCAAACAACAATAAAACAGTAGAGAGAGAAAAGAAGAAGAAGAAAAAAATTTGGATAGTGAAGGAAGATAGGGGAAAGGTGTATAAGGGTTTAGAGCAGGGGATTGGACATAGGATATATAAGTAGGGTGAAATTTAGACAGGGGGTAGAAAGAATAGGGAAAATCTAAAGCTGGATTAGGGTAAGAGAAACAGGACAACAAAAGGGAAAAATTGGGGAAGAGGGTTTAGCACAGAGGCAAGTTGAGGTAGAGAAAAATGTTGCTAAAGGAACGATGAAAATAGAATGGAGAACATTAGTCCCAAAATAAAATAAAGACAAAATAAAATGACACTTTAAAAAATGGTAAAATGGTAGCGGTAATAATACTAGTTAAAAATAAAAATGCAGTAGTTGAAAGGGTAAAATCAGGTGATGGGAAAAAAAAAGAAAAGAAAAAAAAAGAAAAAAAATGTTTTCTTATTTAAGAGGTGAAAAAGTTATTTAAAAAATAAAAATAAAAATGTGCAGTAATGCAGGTGCTTCAGATCTTCTACTCTTCTTTTTGGCACACCCGGAATTCAGGAGAATGTTGAATTTTCCTCTGATACACTGTTCCTCCGTGTTGTAAGCCACAGTCCTGATTTTAAGGCAGGCCGTATTGGTTCCCGTACAGATACTGCCTTATCTGTATTTACAGAAGAGTCATTCCGTGGCTCTGCCTCTGGGTGGCAGTGTGTCTGGATTGACCTCCGAGGCTATAAGTTCTCTCTGACCAGGGGTTCTCTATTGTACCTGAACCAGCTCTGCCCAGAGCTGGTTCCCCGGGCGCCACTCCCAGCTCTGTTTCCCAGGCTCCCCAAAAACGATCTTCCCCTACAAGCTCCGCTAGCGACCCCAACTGGGCAATCACATGCACTGGGCTCAACAATCAAACTCACAGATTTAAGAGGAAGTGTGTAAACAAGAGCCGGGAAGCTGTGCGAACTCGCAGGGCTCCACCTTCCAGAACTGTGCGGAGTCTCTGCGCGCGCTCTGGCCCCTGGCACCAAGTAGCGGGCCACCTATAAGAATCTGAGGTTGCCTCTTTGCATCCAGTCCAACTATGGGCTTATTTATAGTGTTACCTTCTGCCAGCAGCCCTGCAGGAGCCCTCCCCACTTGCAGGTCACGCTGGCCTCTATGGGCGCGGATTTTGGGGGGCGCAGATTTCCCCCGCACACGCGCGCTCGTTCCTCGCTCCAACCTGAATTGCAAACCGCACCTTTGGGGGAGGTCTAACCTTTCCGTGGAGTGAAGCCGGTCTCCTCTGCGTTCATGTAGTCGCGCTGCTTGAGAGCCGTTGCCTCTGGGTTAGTAGCCGATCTCTGGATGCAGATAACAGCTGCTCAAGATGGCGCGGTCTCGCCGCTGAGCTGGCGCCCAGGGGGAGGTTTCAGCCTCAATCTCTAACCATCCCCATTTTCTAGGAGTTCTCCGTCTTTCCTGGCTGCAGACTGTCTCTCAGCTGAATCTCCACTGTTTGCTCGGGCTGATTGTCACCCGTTTCAGCTGCTCGCCCTTATCTGCTCCAGGACAAAGCACCAACACGTCCGTCTATGCCTCCGCCATTCTGTTTGTTTTCTTTTATTTTTATATTCATTCTTTAAAAAAATAATTTCAGCAATGATGAGCACCATGCAGACGCTTGCAAGTGTTAATGATGATGATTTTTATTTTTAAAGTGGACACATCTTGCCATAGTATTTTATAGTTGAATTTCCTTTTCATCCTCATTAAGTTTAAAGAAGAATCACTTTGTAGGTAGAGCCCCTTAAATGCTTAATACATTTCTGGTTACCAGGGTGACAGATTATGGTCATCTCCCACTACCATAGAAACAAGGCTACAACAACTGTAAATTGCTTATAATTTTTTTCATTCTAACATATTGCATTCACACTTATATGAACAGAAATGTATAAAGACAAGTGTGGTCCATACTGCTTTACAGAGTATCAAATCTTAAATCACTATGATTTTAAATGTAAACTCACTTTAAAATGAAAAAAAAAACACCTCTGTATTTTTTTATAATCTTCCAATACTTATAAAATTGTTTAAAAATGTGAAGTTTTCATTTTTTCCATTTAGACTACTAATGTAATCACGCATATTCATTCCAAAAATTGTAATTGTTTACAAAAAACCCAGTTAAGTTCTCTCTTGGATGTAAAATAATAAAATAAAATAAAATAATAAAATATAATATAGAACATGTGAAGCACTTAGTGTAACAAGTACTTTATTTGAAGTTAAAGAATGGGTTTAGCCCTAGCCAGTTTGGTTCAGTGGATAGAGCATCAGTCTGTGGACTGAAGGGTCCCGGGTTTGATTCTGGTCAAGGGCACATAACTCGGTTGTAGGCTCTGGCCCTGATTGGGGGCATGCGGGAGGCAACCAATCAATGTGTCCTCTTACATCAGTGTTTCTTTCTATCTCTCCCTCTCCCTCTCCCTTCCACTCTCTTTAAATATCCTTGGGTGAGGATTAAAAAAAAAAAAAAGAATGGGGTTAGACTTTAATAATATTTAATAGAATATGGACTTGAACATGTCACTTTATCATTTTAAGTCTCGATTATTCATTCCCAAAAAGAGGATAGCAATAGCACTGTTCCGTCAATCTCATTTGTTCTGAAAGTCAAATGGAATAATGCAAGTGAAATTATCTTACATTTGATAAAATTTTGCAAATATTAATAGTAAACTTTCAAGAAGATCATAACATACAAGGGCAGGTTAGTCAAGTATATACATTATCACAATTAAAGTTAAAAGGACATTGCTTTTGTGATGTGATTTATAATAAGGAATTTATATTCAAATATGTATATATAAATATGTAAAATAAGAAATCTCTATCTCTACATATCTATATGTATAGATATAGATATGTAGAGATAGAGATAGATAAACATAAATATAGAGATAGAGATAGAGATAGAGATAGAGATAGAGATAGATATATGATATAGCTTCTAATTTCTAGCTCAGAGCTTCTAAAACCTTTGAAATTTCCTAAGTGTTGGGAGAGATAAAGGTATCTCTTGTAATGTTAATGATGTGACATGGACCACACCTAGGGTTGGGAACTGGTTGCCAGGAAAATCAACTATGTGAATATATCCTTAGAACTATCAGACCTACCCACCTAACCTCAGGGGCTGAGGGTTGAATCATTCTTCAACGGCCAATCATTTAATCAATCATGCCTGTGTAATAATGCCTCCATAAAAACCCAAAGGGATGGGACTGGAAGAGCTTCTGGCTTGGTGAAAATGTGGAGATTCAGAAAGGGCAGAGCACTTGAAAAGGGCATGGAAGCTCAGAACCCCTTCTCCCTATGCTTCTTTTCCATTCGGTTGTTCCTGATTTATATCCTTTTATAATAACCTGGTAATCTAGTAAGTAAAATGTTTCTCTAAGTTCTGTGACCCACTCTTGCAAATGAATGAAACCCAGAAAGAGGCTCCTGGGAACCTCCAATCTTCTAGCCACTTTGTTCGAAGCATAGGTAACTACCTAGCCTTGTGATTGACATCTGAAGTCTAATTCAGTCTTGTTAGAGTTGGGTTAATTGTACTGGTTACATAGGTAGCTAGATATTAAGGAAGGAAGCAAAAGTAATTAGACACTGATCCTGTTGCTTCACCAGGAAGCTACCCCAGGGAATTGCTGCATTATTCCTCCAAGGGGATTAACACCCCTCCTTTTCCCCCATGCAGGAAGCAGCCCCCCTCTGGTACCTGGTAATTGGGCAGAGCAGAGGGAGATAAGCTCATGCACAATAGAAGCCAAAATGGCACAGGGGGAGGCCTGTGAGCCTAACCTAGGAAAGGGATCCTTGGTCAAGGGGTTGACCCATCAGAAGCCCTGGAAAGCTTGGGAAGTTGATTCGTTATTTTGAAAAAGCACCTGCTCCTTCACAAGCCCAAGATGATATAATCTGCAGGGGAACCGAAAGCAAAGTGCTTTCTCTCTCTCTGTCTTTGTCTCTCTTCCCAGAACTCATGCAACCATGTGGATCTAGAGGCCCGCAGCAGACAGAGCAGCTTCAAAGAACTAAGCTTCAATATGAAATGGAAACTCTGGACACTGGGCTTTGTTTTGACCTGGATGAAGACAAGGTTGGACTTTTTTCCATGACAAGACAGAGGGAGATGGGAAATTGGAAACCAAGAGGCAGTCTTCCTAAATAAATCTTGTCACACCACAATCTCCCATGCATGGGTTCTTGGAATGCTTTACTTTCAATACTGTAAAAGACTACAATTTCCACCGGCAATAGTAGTGGTGTCTGAAAATTGGTTGGCAGTGTGGGGGAACCCCTCACCACGTTGGGATTGGGTGTTCATGTTAGAGTAGGCAGCTAGGTAGACATGAGCTGGGAGAGGCAGCTGGGGCTTGGAGGGAGTAAGTGTGAGATGTGACAAACTGAAAATAGACAATGGAGGTGGCAGGCCCCTATGTGAGCAGGAAAGATTCTGAGCCCCTTCTGGCCAGTGGCAGTCTCAGCCAGCTGAGTTGTCCACTCAAGTCCTCTCTGAGTGTATTTCTTTCCTACAAATAAATCACCACCTGCTTTTGCTGCCGTTTGTTGTCTCTTGTTTGAATTCACTCCTACTAGCAAGACAAGAACCAGGGGTGCAGAGTACTATCTCTGGCCAGAGACCCCCCTTTGACCACCACTGATACTCAGACCCCTATGTTTACTATTTCTAAATCTTAAATTTTTATTTTATCTTTTAAAAAATCTTAGATATTAACAAATAGAAAATATTAGATGCTGAATACAAGGTTCTGGGGAAACAAAAGTTAACAAATTATACCCAGCCCTCTAAAAGTTTGCTGTCTTGGAGGAGAAATCAAACTATATAAATTAATTTTTAAAGTTTGTATACATATAAATACATGCATGCATATACATACACATATCTGTATGATATATATGTTGAAAATATCCAGATAATATGAGGAATCAGACTAAAAGCAACAAAGCCTAGCAAGTATGTCAAATGAGACTAACAGCAGCTAAACCACTTACATGAGAACGAGGAAGATATCCCTATGGAAGTGCCTAGAAGACAGCCAGATAAGGAAACAGCATGAATGGAATCAGAGACAGGGGATCAGGGAATCAGGGGAGCCCTTGACACATTTGATACACAAGAGGTAGTTGGGAACAAATGAAGATGAAAAAGGCTTCTCCTACAAAAGAATTTATAAATCAAATTAATCAATTTGCACTGTATGCTGAGGGTCATGGAGCCCTTTGACTGATTTAAACTGTAAAGGAGCTTGATCCAATTAATTTTTTGAAAGTTCATTTTTGATTGAGTGGAGATTAGTTTAAATGGCTCGTGATTAGAGGCCGGGTAAATAATTGCTAATCTGATGAGGTAATGTGGGTGAATGTGTATGGCAGGCATGAAAAGAATTGACAAGATTTGAGAGAAATTAAGGGAGCAGAAGAGGTAGGAGTCTTTTGTTGCATGTAATTTCTGACTGGAGCAAATAAATAAATGATGCCATAAAGTTAAATCTATGGCTACAAACTACAATAATGCAACAAAAATAGATGGTGCTAAAACAATGTACAATAAAGGAATCCAACTTAGATGTCAGGAAAGAAAAGCTGCAGAGAAGAAGTGATGAGTGAGCTAAAATTTGAATGAAAAATAAAAGTTAAGTAGGTCAAAGGGCAAGAGAAAGCATGGCTGGGAGAACAGTACTTTCCAAGTCTTGCAGTGACTGAGAAGAAATAGGGCACATTAAAGGGACTGAAAGGAGACCAGTGACAACCGGAGACCAGAGAACAGTCAGGGAACTTGCGTTAAGTGTGGCAGTGGTGGAAAACACACAAAATCATACAGCACTTTGCAGGCCATGTTAATAATTTTGGGGCTTTATTCTTAGACAAATTGAGTTGGAAGTCATGGTGTGTGTGTGTGTGTGTGTGTGTGTGTGTGTGTGTGTGTTGCATGTTCAGGTTGTGTAACTGGTTTCTGTGTACAAGCTAGATTACAGGAGGCCACAGAAGATATAAGGAAAGAGGTAAGAAGGATGTTCTTAATAGTCTAAGTAAGATAGATGAGAATTTGGGTTAATAATGCTGGTAATGATGGTGATAGAGGACTTTGGGGGTATGTATGGAATAAATTACAGAATTCAGTATTTGTGAAAATGTCTCATTCCTTATAAACACTACCTACCATTACTTAGAAGAAAAAGATGTTGCAAACATTTTTTGCAGCTTGTGATTTTTCTTTTGACTTAAGAAAACTAATTTTTATGAAATAAAGAAACTGAAAATAAACTGAAAGGAGTAATCCATCATGAGAGAAGAAAGAAACAGAAGACATCACTGTCACAGGAGCAAAAAAGAGAGAGAGAAAGAGAGAGAGAGAGAGAGAGAGAGAGAGAGAGAGAGAGAGAATGTTAAATACAGAACCATTGTTGAAGGCTCCATGAAGGTAGGTGCTGAAGAACATCCCATAATTTAGTAACAAGCAAAATGATCATCAATGTACCAGTAGATGGAGAGAACCTGAGGACACATTGAGAAAGGTATCTGAAAGATGTGACTGAGCAGATATATTGGAAGACTACCTAAAAGAAAGGTTAAAAGTTGCTGATATTTCCCTTTGATATCTTCTTTTTATTTAGTCAATGAAATGGAAGGTCTGTGGATGTTTTCAAGATATTACTTATATTTTGAAAAAGCAACAATAGATCATGGGATTGAAACTTGATGAGAGAACCAAAGGATAAGTTCATTCCCAAGGCTCTCAGCATCTCTTAGAAATATCCTCACTTCTGGTGATGTGGGAGGTTTGGACTCTAGAAAGTCTCAAGGTCCTCTTGGTAGAAAGATGAGTTCAGCTTTAAAAATATTCAAAAGAGAAGAGTCTTTGAATTGAGGTAAAAAAATTTTTTTAAAGGTATAGTGTCTTTATGGTATTTTTACCCAAATTTGACACTGAGACATAAGAAAAGTTCATCAAGATGAGCTTCCAGTTGGATTGGAATTGGAGGAGACAGATATTTTAGGTAATGACATAAAGGATTTAACACACATGTCAATGGATAATTATTAACTAGATACTCACGAAGATGCTGTAAGTATTTAAAATAAGATATGAGATATATTTGTCTTTTCAGGTGATATATATTTTGGTTCAGAGATAGGCACATGAATATGAAAACAATATTATGTTAGTTTATGAGTGCAAATAAATGGCACAGACAAGAACTAAAAAATGGTATTATAGAGTTTAATGTTTTAGTAGTCCTCCTTGAACTAAACAATCTACTTAAATGAAAAGACTTTTCAGTTATTTATTTATTTTTGTATATTTCAATATCAATTGCCTTTTTTTGTGTTTCTCAATATGCAAAGGGTCTCCTTAGGTAGCTTCAGGGTACACTTGTAAAGTAAGTAGGATTTCAGTGAGTTGAATAGATGTCATTACCACAAAAGCAGGCCAAAGATCAAAAGTAAGCACTTTTTAATAGTAAAAAGTGACACCACACTGTTTGATGTGAAATTTTGAGACACATTTAGAAATTGTTCGCTTAAATTAAGGAATATTTATAAACACTTTAGAAATTTATTGTGGGCTGTGATGTTAATTTCCCTGGTGATATTTAAGTATCCCATATATGCTTGTTACAGTTTTCTTCCTTTAGCTCTGATGAGAAAATCTGTTAAAATTGACCTTTACCACCTGTTATTGTTTTAGTGATGACAGATTGTGTTCCAGGCACTGTGCTAGAGGCTAATAGGCAAGCAGACATGCATCTTCTTCTGATAGAGCTAATAGCACAACATGAATTAGGAGATTCCGAAACTTGAATGGTAAGTTTATTTATTTTCTTTGACAATAAATTACTATATTTTACCTCTTAGATCAAGAACATAAAGATTTTGTTTTAATTTTCTCTCTAAGTCATTAGTTATAATCATTATATTGTGGGTGAAAAAAGGGGTTCTCTGGAAATTAGACTCACAGGGTGATCTGATCAAAAATTCCTAACTGGGCTGTTCATGGTGGGGTAGTTAAGCCACACACCCATAACTTCTTTAGTGAGAGGTTTTTAAACAGGCCCTGTCTACTGTTGATATGCATCTAGGTTAACAAAACTTTGAGATGTTAGAAGTGGTATCTCTGGAAGGCATCACCATCCTTAAGAAAGCACATAATCTTGTCAACTATCCTATAATCCAATCCCTGTCTTGCTTTCTCCCACCTTCCTATAATCTTCCTTAGATTTCCTTCTCAATCTCAGTGCGTAAAACTAGCTGCAATACTATTATTTTCAGGAGAATTTGAGATGTTGCTCTTTGCCATTATAGTTATTGTCAGTTTGGCTCTAATAAAATCTTATAAAAATTCTCTACAGGTCCGACTGTGTCTACATAGACAATATCCAGAAGTTAAATGCTTTAGAAAAACTATACTGTTTCGCTATATTTTAAAAATCTAATTCTATCTGGGGATATTGCATAGACCATTAATTCAAATATTGTTTCCTCCATGGACTAGTGAGCATGGGTGATATGTTATGCAAAAAAACAAACAAACAAACAAAAACAACAATAACAAAATAAACCCCTATTTTCTGAATAAACAACTCTACGTTCAGAAGATACATTATTTAGGGCTAAGTAAATTGCTGACTCTGGACACTTAACTGGAAGCCTAAAACATTTAGCTTTATAATGGGTCTTACCTAAGCCAGTGGCCTAAAGGTAAAAATAGATTAAGAGACAAAGAGCATAAAATAGACAGGAGTTCACCCTAGCTGGGTTGGTTCGTGGATAGAGCTTCGGCCTACAAACTGAAGGGTCCTAGGTTCGATTCCAGTCAAGGGCACATGTCCGGGTTGTGGGCTCGGTCCCCAATAGGGGGCATGCAGGAGGCAGCCAAGACAATCAGCAATTCTCCTCATCATTGATGTTTCTATCTCTCTCTTCTTTTCCCTTCCTATCTGAAATCAGTAAAAATACATATTAAAAAAAAAAAACACGAATTCATGAGCTAACCAGCTTTTTCACTCAGGAGCTAGATTGTTTTGAAACTGACACTTATTCACACGTTGTTTCCAACTTGCTCAATTGGATAAATCCTGAGAGGTCTCACAACTTAATCTTTCTTCCTATTTTTACAGGACTTCCTGGTTCATATGTTGCCAACATATCTGACCCTAACTGATGTCATCAGATGTATTAGAAACTGACATCACCTGACCAATGCTGCAACCAACTGAATGGTTTCACCCCCAAAGCACTGTAAAGTACGTGTCTTGTTACCCCTCAAATATTTTTCCTTTGTTACAACTTATTGTTGCACTAAGTTGAAATTTGGAACTGCCTCTTGTCTGCAGAAAGCACAGTGATGTAGCTTTAATTTGCCTTGTTCTTCAGAATAACCTCCCTTTCCCTTGGATTCTGGCATTTGATTAAATGGAGTTATGTCAAGAAAATCTAAGAGGCTATCAAATTAAAATGTACACAGTGTTGCTTCATTGATGTGCACCAAAAATTGAGGCATTCTTGGTCAAGGAGATGACTGTGGAACCACAAAGCCACTTCATTTTTTCCCTTCTTTCTAACTCCAGTCTGCTTTGTGCAAATCAACAAGAGATGAAAACTGGTAGATCACTGGCCAAATACTTTTATTGTTGGCTGGAAAATGATCTGTGATTTAACTTGACAATCTTATTTTTTCCTCTGATTCTACTTTCAGGAAATAATCTAGGCATTATCTGATGGAAATGAGTAAGTGGGTTTACCTGATTTTTCTGATAAACATAAATATGGATTGCATTATTTCTCTGTTTATATACCTCCTTAGTAATTTTCAAAAGGAAAATTTTAAAACTTTGTGTAAGGTTTTATGAAACACAAAAGAATAGCTGGGAACCTCTAAACACACATGGTAAAGAACATATTTAAATTCAGAATAGTACATTTTGGCAGAATTTATAAGTCGCATAGATTACAAGTATTAGCTTTAATGTTAATAATAATTTTCTCTATCTAATGTTAATTATCAATTCCTCCATTCAGGAATTTGTATTTCCACCCTGATTGTGTTCAAGAATTCTAGAATATTTTTTCAAAAAAATTCTAGTCATCTGGCTTTCAATAAGGTTGACAGTTTCTGCTTTTAGAATGAAACTTAAACTGAATAGTATAATTATTTAGCAATAATTGTAAACTGTAATATATTTTATTAACTATAGAGTGTATTAACTATATTTATATTTCTCTCTTTTTTCAAAGTCTATTATAATTGCAAAAGTTATACAACATGAGTACTATAAAGCAACTAGCATTTAAGAGAATCATGTAATGTCATAATATATACAAACAAACTCAGCTTTTTACAGTCATAATGGAAAGTGTTTTTATAAAGCTCCATGCACTTAAGAGGTTAAAAAACACTTCATAAGTGAATAATCCCTACAGTATCTGCCATTACTAAAAAATTCTTTCTCCTGGGCTCTTTCCTCTCATACTACAAAAATACCCACTGGAAGTGAACAGCTTGTCCCTAAGGCATTTGAACTTGCAATAGTCAGAAGAGTAAGTACATTTTACGCTCATGCAGTTAGTAAAAATAAAGGTGTGATGAAATTGCTCTGGAATGTCAACCTTTTGAATTTTCATTCTAGCACTTCTTTGGCTTTATAAAAAAACTAGAGGCCCGGTGCATGAAATTCATGCATGGGGGTGAGGGGGGGTCTTCCTCAGCCCAGTCTGCACCCTCTCCAATCTGGGACTCCTCGAGGGATGTCTGACGGGCAGTCAGACATCCCTCTCAGAATCCAGGACTGCTTGCTCCCAACTGCTCGCCTGCCTGCCTGCCTGCCTGCCTGCCTGATTGCCCCTAACCACTTCTGTCTGCCAGCCTGATCACCCCCTAACTGCTCCCCTGCTCCTAACTGCCCTCCCCTGCTGCCCTGGCCGCCCCTAACTGCCCTCCCCTGCTGCCCTGGCCACCCCTAACTGCCCTCCCCTGCTGCCCTGGCCGCCCCTAACTGCCCTCCCCTGCTGCCCTGGCCGCCCCTAACTGCCCTCCCCTGCTGCCCTGGCCGCCCCTAACTGCCCTCCCCTGCTGCCCTGGCCACCCCTAACTGTCCTCCCCTGCTGCCCTGGCCACCCCTAACTGCCCTCCCCTGCTGCCCTGGCCGCCCCTAACTGCCCTCCCCTGCTGCC
>NW_005874870.1:0-13999 GCF_000147115.1 Myotis lucifugus
TGAATCTTGAAGAAGAAAGGAGACACCGATTGAGCCAGGAGAGACGTAGATTAGGAGGGGTGGGAAGGGACGAGCGAGAATAAAATCCAGAAAGGATCCTTTACCTGCTACCTTTCCCGGGAAAGTCCCCCCAGGTGGTCCGATCCTCGTTGGGAGGGCTGGAGGGTGATTTCTAAAGACCCGCCAAGAGGTCTCAAAGGTCTGAATGGTCAGGAGGCATCATTCCATTGCCATGTGGGCACCTGAACTCAAAACAGCTCCTTGAGAACCTCAGCCAGCCTTGCCCCAACTCTCCTCAGTGGATCTTGTCACTGAAATACTACATAACAGAGAGCAAAATGCAGTTGAAAATTAGCAGGAGGTCCTCCTTCTTCTTTTGCCCTGGGGTGGTGGTCAAGGGATGGGCAAGGGGCTGGGGTAGGAGGGATATCAACAACCACCTGGTCATCTCTTCAGTGATTTCAATCTTCAACTTCAAACTCTCAACTTCTCACCAAGTGACAAATCTCTAAGAAGATTCCTCCAGGCCCAGGATCCATGCCCTTGGGGGTCAATCTAGCACCGCTTGTTGACTCTAAAGCATCATTCGGATCCTGAAGAAAGTGTGTGTCCCAGGCAGGCTGCCTGGGGCACAAGAGCTCCAGAAATGGAACATGTCAGACACCTGGCTCCACCTGAGACCCTCCTTTCCCAAAAGTCATGGAAAACCCAAGGCTACCCCTTCGTCCTTTATAGATCCTGACTCCCCAGAACACAGGGTGGGTAGCGCATCAGTGAAGAACACAGACAGAATCAGAGGACTAGGAGTGTTACCAAGAGAGGCAGAGAGAGAAAGGCATTCAAGAGAACTTATCCTAACAAAGCCAGTTACTAGTGGCGTAACAAAGGGTGGGGGCTGGTGGGAGTGGTCTGTCCTGGGCACACATAATGAAGAGGGCACATTGTCAAGAATTTAAGAGCAATCATAAAACTAAGAGTAAGTCTGCCTTTGACTACGATCATGCACCGGTAAGTGTAAGCAATGTTGGTGACAAAACACTCCTTGCCACCCAGGCAGATCCCCCTCCTTGGCCCATCACTGCAAACTCATGGCATCTTCATTCTGCGCTAACAACTGAGCACACCACCAGGGCTTTGAGTGGGTTTTTAACTTGTCTCTCTCCTCCAAACTTGCCCTACTTAGTGGTACTAGGGCTAGGACTGTACACATAATATCCCTCCTGGGCCAGTGGGCTCCCTTTGAGGTCTGCTGGTAAGGGGTGGGGGTGGGCAGGGAGTTTCAACTTGAGATCAGAAGCAGGAGGAGAGGTGACTCACTCCTTATTTGCTTCCTAATCTGTCAGCATGGCCCAGGGATAACCCTTCACCCGGGGAGCAGTAACTGGTTCCAGTAAGAATAATTGATTCCATTTTGCAATTTCTTGATATTCCTGGCATCAGTTTCTTGACGACCCCTTGAGAGACACCAGCACAGCCAGCCATCCAGTATACCCTCCTCAGAGGTCTGGGGTCCCCCTCTGCAAGTATTTACATTTTCATTCTCCCGATTTCTTCCCTTTGTTCCCCCAGCCCTAAAGCTGTAGCTGCTGCCTGCAATTTACTACTTCTGCACCTCTTGGATTGTCCAATAACGTGGTTAAGAAGTGATGGGAATCAGGACACGCTACCCCCAATACAACACATTGGCACTTTTGAATATTTTCAGCTGGGGAGTTTGAGTAAATAGCTGAGGCAGAAAGCTCACTCTGACCTCCTCCCCTGTCACCCTTCTTCCTGGAAACAGGTCATAAGATTCTCATGGGAGAGATGCCCTCCCTACACCCTGAGAAAAGGAGCATTCTTATCTCCAAAGACAATGGGACACCAAGAAGAAGCCTAAAGGCCTTGCTAACTTACCCAGGTAACTACACTTACCTTGGGCTCCTTAACCTCTCATATTCCTTCAGGACTGCCCACTCTTTATCATACTTCACATAAAAATACACAGGTCTGTTTCTTCAGACCTTCATTTCCTTAGTACGAGGTCTCCATGACATATAAAACTTGTATTAACTATCTCTGTATGCTTTTCTCCTGTTAATCTGTTTTTGTCAGTTTGATTTTCAGACCCAGCCTAAGAGGGTTGAGGAAAACTACTTTCTCCCCCACCCAAGCCTCCATACTAATTCCTTCTGTTAAAGTAACTGGTGTAGCTCTGTCTTCTGACAGGATCCAGCTTAACTCACTCTTTCTGCTTCCTCTCTATGGACAAAGTATGTTACTGGGTACATAAGAATGCATCCGCATGTCCTACATTTTCCCCCAGATAAAAGTGATCAATAAATTATCAACACACCCTGACATTTCTATTACAGACTTTCTCTGCCCAGCATATAAATACAGGATAGAAATAGAGCACATCCAAGCATATAATATGGTATGGGAGGGAGTGATTAGCCCCTGAGGTACAACTTCTGGGAGCTCATTCTTGGGCACATCTACCAGGGCAGCTAAAATCAGGTAAAACACATGGATGTTTCCATTAACAAAGATCAACACATGGGAGTCCTTGCAGGAGGCATTGCCTAGCGTGTAGGCCTTATGAAGCAATAGATCAACCACTACCTGTGCCAGATGAACCCAAGCCCTCTGCTGTGCTACAGCCTTTGACTGTCTTAACTACCCCCAGATCTCTACAGAAGGCACATACGACACAATACAATACAATACAAAAGGAGTCTATATTATCAGATCTACTTTAGAGTTGTGACCACGACCACTCCACCACCACTCTCCCAATGCCGTCACTCTTATCCTTTGTAAATACAATAGGGGGCCTGGGATGCAATCTTCACTGCCTGTTGGTTACCAGTGGCCTCTTCGACCAAGTTGAGTGAAGGAAGGACATGTCTAGTGAATCAGGGGGCATCCTGACTTGGAGCAGCCCTCACCACCTGGATCCTCTCATCTTCAGTCAGCTTCAATTGATAGCCTAGGCCTTCTTCCCTATGTCATTTGAGCCACACGCTCTCGAGAAACTTGCATAAGAAAGCCGATAGTTTCTGGCTTCAGTGCCATTCACTGTTAATTTTGGTCTTCATAGGTAGTGGTTTCTTCATTGCTGGAAACCTCAGTCTCTTTATTTTCCAAGCCATTGCTGTCATTGATACCTCTCAGTGTAGCCGAGGCTGTCGGGGTTGTGCCCTTATCCCCAAGGCCTTTCCAAGGCCCACCTCCAACTGCCATTAATTTCATCTCTTTGCATGAATTGCATGAAGAGCTTCGCCCGAAACTATTTGATTGGGCAGGGAAGTCCAAGAGCATCTCGGTGTTAACTTGTCCTGAAAGGAGTCCTCAACCACTGGTGGACAGAGTCTGGGAGATAACTGTGAGATGCATGTGCTTAGCTGTTCCCAGAATTTCCCTTTGCTGGCTGCCTTCCTTCCCCTATCTTCCTTTCCCACTCCTCTTACTAGTGTTTCCAATACTTCTCAAGTATACTACTTGCTTTCAAATCTTTGTCTCAGGGTCATTCCTTGTAAACACAAGCTTGGGCACTAGAAAACCACTTTTAAAAAAAAAATTTTTATTGATTTCAGAGAAGAAGGGAGAGGGAGAGAGAGATATAAACATCAATGATGAGAGAGAATCATTGATTGGCTGCCTCCTGCATGCCCCCCACTGGGGATCAAGCCCACAACCCAGGCACGTGCCCTTGACCGGAATTGAACCCAGGGCCCTGCAGTCTGCAAGTTGACACTCTATCCACTGAGCCAAACCAGCTAGGGTGAAACCACCTTTTTCCAACTCCAGTCACTTTAGTCTTTTCAGAAAAATGCTTCAATTTTATATATATATATATATTCATTCCCAAGCCAAGTTAATTGGATTTATAAATAATGAATGATATATGTCTGGCTGACATTTGAGTGTCCATGTGTTTTGTTTTGTGCTGGGTCTGTCTATCCTGTAAGTTGATAAGATGCTCAAAGGCCAGGAGTGCATCATCACCTTCTTCTATTATTTTTCACGATGGATGGCATGATGCTCTGTAGAGTAAATATTCAATCCAGGGCTGATAGATAAGGGGCCTAAGAGAGCAGGGTCCTTCTGTCCCACAGGCTTGTCAAGGGTGAGAAAAGCTCCTAAGGAAATGAAATGGGTGATGCTACTTTCACCTATGAAGGGATAAGCTTGGGAACCCCAGAATGGGAAGCTTGCCCCTGAGTTCTAGGCACCAAGTCAGGACACCAGAGTCACATGCCTGTGCTGAGCCCTCCAGGCCAGCAGTATGGGAGATGCAGATGCTCCCTCAATCAGGTGTTGTTCCTGTTTTGCAGTGAGAGTCCAGTCGAAGGCAAACTGAAGCAGATGAGCTAGATGGATCAACGTCAGGTTCATCCTGGAACCTGGCTTTTCTGGAAAAGCCTGGGCCTTTGCTGAAAATCAGAGCCTTCTGATTTATAAAGCACTTCAAAACGCATCAAAGAACTGGGTGCTAATATGTGAGGCACCAAAACAGGTAGAGAGGAGGCCCTTCCTTGACCCATCTTATACCCACAAGGCTTTGGAGGGCTAGTAGCAGAGGCAGACAGTGGTGAATGTTAATATCTCCACATCACTCCCACCTTTGTTTTGGGCTCTCTTCCCTCTTCTGGGCCCTGGAGACTTTATGCCCTTTCCACTTGCCTATTTCCCTTCCTAAGTAGAATAAAGGCTGGCTTTTCAGACATTCTAGACTAGTGGTTCTCAACCTTCCTAATGCCGCGACCCTTTAATACAGTTCCTGATGTTGTGGTGACGCCCAACCATAAAATTATTTTCGTTGCTACTTCATAACTGTAATTTTGCTACTGTTATGAATCGTAATGTAAATATCTGATATGCAGGATATATTTTCATTGTTACAAATTGAACATAATTAAAGCATAGTGGTTAATCACAAAAACAATATGTGATTATATACGTGTTTTCCGATGGTCTTATGCGACCCCTGTGAAAGGGTCGTTCGACCCCCAAAGGGGTCGCGACCCACAGGTTGAGAACCGCTGTTCTAGACCCAGAATCTTTATTAACTCCTGCTCCAGGCTACAAAGATTCTTCAGGACCCTCTGAATGAAAGAAGGGTAAAATGACACTCCACATTATCTCAGAAATGAGTGTTGTCGCATTTTTCTCTAAGCCTTTCACAACTGACAATCCAGGAAAGGTACCGCTTAAACAGATCACTCCACACCCCCAACTCTGCTGAGGACAGAGTTCACTGTGACACTCTTTCAGCCAATGGCCACCAACACCTCACAGTGACTTTGCGGGGCAGGTGTGCGGGGCAGGCCTGCCCACAGAATGCAGCCGCCCACCAGTGATGGGATTTGAAAAGAACATTTCCAAGGCTTTATCTGAGGAAATCACACCAGCATATGGCTTCATGAAAGCCTTTTGTTCAAGGAAATCTAAATTCTATAGCAGCTTTCTAAAAATAATTCTAATTTGAATAGAAAGTCCAGCCCTTTACAAAGCCCAGACTGTTTTGTTGTTGTTTTTTTCCCCCATCACCTGGGAACTTGAAGAAACTACAACAATGACAACAGACAGAGCAATGGGTAATTCATGCAGAAATGAATGGCAAACAGAATAATACACAGCTGTCATGTGGCCAGGAAGAAGGCAGAATTAAGAAGGGCGTGGAAGGGAAGCACAATGAAGACCAGAGACCTCTAAGCACCAAATACGAAGGCACACACAGCATGCTCTCACTCCCAGCCACACAGAAATGCTTCACCTGACAGCCAGATAAATTCACTTCGGAAATATTCCTTGTGTGACATAAATATATTGAAAATAGACCCAGCCGTGGAAGTTCTAGATAATCCAGTCAATTCAAAACTATGTTGTATTTATGGGAGAAATTCCCTGCTAATTTCTCACAGGTGAGAAACACAATGCCAACGGAATGCTTAATTAACAGTCACCTTCAAAGCTGCAGGCTACTGAAAGAACCATACAGAGAAATGGGAAACACATCCCATTACTCTCTGGGTTCTTCACTCTGTGGGTTCTTTGCATGCGTGAGCACCATGACAGCACGAAAATGACATCACCTGTTACCAACATGGAAGACTTTAGCGCGTTCCTAAGAGTGAGGTTAAAAGCATTCTATTCTATTCCCAATTGTGTTCACGTTTACATTGAACACAGCATTGGCTATCTAACCTGCAGCAAGTTATAATATTCAACCTGGCCCCTGGGTTGTCTTATTAATATCTAAAACAGCTAAATATGAAAGGGTGGCTTATTTGAAGTCAATTCTAATTCTGCCCAGTCTCCACTCCTGAGGCAGTTTAACATCTCCCCACCTTAGTTGTATAGCAATTCTTTTCTTTCTCCCCAAAGTAGCTTTGGTCCCTGACAGTCTGTGTTATAAATCAGGAACGGCCATTTGTTGTGTGAACTGTTTTTACAATGCCAATGCACAGTACTTCAGCGAAGCCTATAAGCCCCTATTTGAACGTTTTTATATGCATGCTTGGTTTTAGCAGCTAGAATATAAACTCGGTGAAGGCTGAAGCTGTTTCTTACACATGTTCCGTTTGTAAGTCTCCTAATGCCAAGTAGGATGCTGGAGATGGAGTTCAGGAGATTATAATTGCTACTAAGGTATCTGATGCTCACAGCAACAGAAGACATCTTGCAGTCCTGTCAATCTTGGATTAGACATCCCCCAGGCTTCCAAGGATGGGTCCATAGAGGTGTCCCTAATGAAGACGGTACCAATGAGTCTCCTGCTAGAGGCCTTCCAGGATTGTCTCATTTACTCCTCAACCCCACTTTTACCTGTAACCCACTGGTTGAAGATGGAGGTTAAGAATGAGATATTATTGATGTTCATTCTGCAAAGATTCTGCAAATCATCACCATGGGGAAACAGGCCCTGGGCATCCTCTGTGGTTGGCGCAGGCCTGGCAGAGAGCAGACCTAGGAGTTTCCAGTCTCCTAAACTTGATCGCTTTTCTCTTGGCCCTTTGCAGACTGCTGCTCACATGAAATGGGGGAGGGGTAGTGAATCTGCCTTTCTTTGGGAATTCTGGGAGTGGAGCTTCTTGACTTGCCTGGAGGAGGCACCCTGAAAATAACATGGAACTCTGCTCATTACTGAGAGGTATAGGTGCTGTATAATGGGAGTTGCCTAGCTAATATAACTTTAGACAATTCTAGGTTTCAAATGCCTCATTTGTAAGATGAGAATACAGATGACCCTTTAACAACAGATTTTTTTCAATAAATACCAACACTACTAAAAATGTATTTTTCTCTTCCTTGTGATTTTCTTAATAACAAAGTTTGGGGAGAGTCAAAAGTTTTATGCAGATTTTCAACTGCGCTGAGGGTTGGCACCTCTAACCCCTGCGTTGTTCAAGGGTCAACGGTACTAAATGTCTTGATTCCATTGAATACCTAGTACTCAGACGTGATGCTTATGCAATTGTTCTAAAGTCCCCTTAGCTGCATGTAGCCCAGGAAGGTTATTAAGGACAGCTCCCAACATGGGTTCAAGCACATTTTACATCCAAGTCTATACCAGTAAATTTCCAATCTATCAGTCGTTCCAAAGCTGTGACCCAGAGGAACCAAGTTCCCGGGCAGGAAATGAATATAAACAGAATTCACATTTGTCTGCGTGTGGTCTACCCAGATGCAAACAGATTACTCAACCAGGGCAAACACATGAGGTGCCAGCAGCAAACCCAAATGGTGACAGGACCAATTATGACTCGGCTCACCTCCCTGATTTTAAAATGTCACGCTGGAGAAGTGTTCTGTCTGTGAAACCCTGCAAAAGAGAAACCGCACCACTAGGACTTTCATTGCATTTGATTTCATGTGGAGGGAGCCAAACAGGATAACCAACTTGCTGGGCTACGCAGCACACCTTTAAATTCCTTGATGTTGGAGAAGTAGACATTTTTAATTGAATCCAGAAGTCACAAACTCATTTGAACACAAAGGCCCTGGAGGTAACACAGACACATGAAGGAGGCTGGGTGGGCGCCGTGTGAAACGAGAGAGCACACGATTCAGTTCCTGTGGCCACTTGCCATGGAGAGATGAGAGCCTAGGGATGGCAGATCTTTCATTTTTCAGAGAAGCTAAAATCTCGATGATTTGTGGGAAGCTTCTTAACATTAATATGTTGGCATCTACAAAAATTTTAAATTACTGTGCATGCAAATGAGGCCAAATTTGGCTTGTAAGTTGCCAAATTCCTAGTTTCTTCTAAAAAATATATATAGATCTATGTGGCTCAATAGTTGAGCGGCGATCTATGAACCAGGAAGTCATGGTTGTATCCCCAGTCAGGGCATATGCCCAGGTTGCCAGCTCGACCTTCAGCAGGGGGGCGTGCAGGAGGCAGCCAATCAGTGATTTGCTCTCATCATTGATATTTCTATCTCTCTCTCCTTCTCCCTTCCTCTCTGAAATCAAGAAAAACATATTTTAAAAAAATTATAGATATGGAAAAAGTCCAATTCCAATGGTTTCAGTGTAAATAGGGTGTAGTGGAAGGGTGCCAACTTGGAGTCAGGAGATCTGTATATTTGTCGTGGGTCTGCGATGCTCTGAGAGGGAGAAGGCGGGCAAATCATTGCTTTCTGGAGTCCATTTCCTCCTGTCTGAAATGCAGCTAGATTGCAGGGCTCTTAGGAGAATTACATTAAAATGAACTAAATACACAAAAAGCACTCAGTGCCATGGCTGGTATATTATACTCAGGCTACACTTTATGTCTCCATTCCCTCAACTGGGATAATAATTTTACCTCAAAGGAGCTGTCCTTTGAACTAAGTGAAATAATACAAACAAGGGGCTTAGCCTGACAGAAAGTAAGTGCTTCGTATTTGTTGTTATTATTTGTAACCAAGAAACCTGTTTTTGAATCCTAACTTTTACCGGCGCGGACACAGAGATCCAGGGGGAAAGACAGCATAGTCGAGTCTCTCTGCTCGTGGGCAGCAAAGCCAGCATCAAGGAGCAGGCCTCCTGATTCCTGACCAGTAAACTTTTTCAGGAAGCCCTAGTTTCTAGTCTCCACATCTTGTCTCCTACTCAACCCTTGGCTCAGAAACCGCTCTTTCTCTGGATTCGTTTCACCAACATATTCAAAATTAACCAATAGGCTGCTGTTCATTTTGTAGTTGCTATTGGTAACTGATAAAATTGATATGGCTATCTTAACTTATTGATAAAGGGGGAAAGGACAAAAGGACAAACACTACCAGACTTTCTCTATTATATAAAATTCATAGGATATAGTTTCTACTTTTTAATAAAATCCAAAGAATCAACTAATTTTCTTAAAAAAAAAATTCTTACTGTATCAAGTGACCTGCATTTTGATTCATTATATAAAATCAGAGTTGTCTCTTTTTCTTTGACAGTCCTGAAACCAACAGCCTCATCATGATCACAAACAGCAGTATGTTTGATGTCTGCAGAAAAAGAATGTTATTCTACTTAATAGACAAACAAAATTTCCCAAGCCATTGTTTGGGTAACCAGGGCTTATGTATATCAACACTCTCAAGGTAGAGCATTCAGGAATCTAACATTATCTTCTACGAAAGCAAAACTGCATAAAATGTTTGGAATTCCAGGCAATAGATAGTATTGTAAAGAATCAACAAAACTGCCTGGCTCGTGTGGCTCAGTGGTTGAGCATCAACCCATGAACCAAGAGGACACTGGTTTGATTCTGGTCAGGACACATGCCTGGCTTGTGCGTTTGATCCCCAGTAGGGGGCGTGCAGGAGGCAGCCTATAGATGGTTTCTCTCTCTCATCGGTGTTTCTATCTCTCTATCCCTCTTTCTTCCTCTCTCTCTAAAAATCAATAAAACATTTAAAAATACTTATTTAAAAAATAGAATCAACAAAACCGAGTTACCAAAACATGAAGTTCCCTTTAAATGTAAACCTGAAAATAGAGCCGATTTGTTAAAATTTGTTCATCACCTGCTTTCTCTCATTTGTGTGCACTCCATTTCTTTTGTTCTCATCTAGTCTCCACATCTTGTCTCCTAGTAGAACGTAATGATTTAAAATCTTCCCTTCGCTCTCAAGTTCACATTCAGACTCATAATCACCATGTTGAGATCCATCTATTCAGAAAGTCTATGTTATGCACACAGTGTCTCCATTTAATAAGGGTCTTGGAAGACTCAGAGAATTGTGGTCCTTCTCTCAGAATTGCCTCCCTCTGCTTTTTCTCTCACATTCCCAAAGTTCTCATTTGTTTGAAGACTTAATGAATACTAACTGGAAGTCAGGTACTGACCCCACATATTAAGGCCCATTCATTCAACAGGTAGCGATCTTGGGTGGCCATTTTTTATTTTTATCTAGGTAGAGCCTGAGCTTTAAAACTGCAGAAATAATAATAATTATACATTTGAAAATATTTTTATTTATTTCAGAGAGGAAGAGAGAGGAAGAGGGAGAGAGACATAGAAACATCAATGATCAGAGAGACTCACTGATTGGCTGCCTCCTACATACTGCCTACTGGAGATTGAGCCTGCAACCCAGACATGTGCCTGGACCAGAATCGAACCATGACCTCCTGGTTCATAGGTCGATGCTCAACCATACCGGCTGGGCATAATTTTACATTTTAAAGTCCTCAAGGCTTGCCTCAAATCATCTTCTCTATCTACTTATCCCTTGTTCTAACAGACAGGGTCAATCTCTCCTTGGTTATAGACTCTGCCTCACCAAAATTTGTTTCTATTAGTATCAAATATGTATTCATTTACCTCCTTGATTACATTTTAAGCCCCTTGAGAGTGTGGCCAAGTACTGGTGGCATGTGGAAACATTTCCTCTAGTGAACACCTAGAATGATCTGCACTTAGTAGGTGTCCTCATAATAACTTGTTAAATTGAATTACAACCCAAATTCATATATAGCCATCATGTTAAAAAATTTCAACCTTTTTAAAAAATATATACTTTATTGATTTTTTACAGAGAGGAAGGGAGAGAGATAGAGAGTTAGAAACATTGATCAGCTGCCTCCTGCACACCTCCTACTGGGGATGTGCCCGCAACCAAGGTACATGCCCTTGACCGGAATCGAACCTGGGACCCTTCAGTCCACAGGCCGACACTCTATCCACTGAGCCAAACCAGTTAGGGCCATTTCAACCTTTTAAGATTCTTCTGAGTGCTCTTGCAGGATAAAGTGAAAAGAATTCATCACTATGCTTGACAAAGTGAACAGCCCCAATTGGGTCTGCTTGGCCCTTCTACTTTGGTACACGACTGGAATATGAAGCTGGCTAGAAATCACATCCATCTAGTGTGGCAGATCTATCAGGGTCCTGTTGGAGATATTTACATATGAGCTGGTTAGAGGGGGATTTATGCATTTCCATCATAGGTAATGGAGACGAAAAGGCACCTGTCAAATCACAGGCCCTAGTTTGTCTGCCCAAGGAGGGTATTTAATTAAAGTGATTATTTATATATGTTCTGTAGAGTTTTAAAGACTTCATTCTTCAGATGCCCTTGGAAATCTGGCAAGAGACAAAGACTATCCATTTTTTGCAGGTGAAGCAGAGAGGAACTCACTGAAGAACCCAGGTTCCTTGGAGATGGAAGCTCTGTCCCCTCAGCTCAGACAATAGAATGTTTAGGCCACAGATTTCACGATAAAGATTCTTTGGCAAGTTAATGTTCCAAATGATAATGTAAGAGCTAATTACAATAAGTTTACTGTCACTTTATAGGCATGCCTTTACTAAATGAGGCTATTTGTTTCTTCCTAAACACCGTACAATTCAGATAGTCAGTTGCAAGTTGAGCTGTCGTGACTTAACAATGATTTCATGGGCCAAAACATATTCTAAACAGCACAGTCATGCTACTTAGGTAAGATGCTTTCCATAAAATATAACCGTTTGTGAAAACAATCACCTTTCTCTATTTTTAGTCAAATAACACACAGAGAAATAGCAAAAGAAATTCAAATACTTACATACAATTACGTGCCATGCTTATAAACCTTATGCTGTTATCAGTCATCACTTAATCTAAGCATGATCATAAGTACAAATCTGATTAGGCCTCATGCTATCCTAAGTTTCTTGGATAGATATGCGTGTGTGCGTGTGTGTGTGTGTGTGTGTGTGTGTGTGTGTGTGTGTCATTTATCCAGCATTATGAGTGCCTAAACTCCATGTGGCCTTTCTTCATATTTAAGTTTTCACTTTCTCTATCATTGCAACTAACAGAAACATGCATCTCTCCTGTGTTTAGCACAGAATATGCCCTCTTTCCCTTTCCAAATTTCCTGGTTCCTTTTCTCTTCACATCTTTTCCAAAAGGGCTACAACAGACAGCCTGCAGATATGGCAAATTTTGTGAACCCTCTTATAGTTGATTTTTAATTTGGAAAAGAGTTTTATAACGATATTAAGGAGTCACTCAGTGTATTACTCAGAGGTTTCATTCCATAACCCTCTATAGCTGCCGCCCTGATTAGCTCATGCACATATACAGCTCACAGACACCACACTATTTTAAAAGCACTTGGAATTATTTAAATACCAACCTATTCCAGACCTTTTCCTTTAGAAACATGTGAATCAAATATTTTCTTTATACACATGCACCACTCACACAGTATTTAAGTGCCCAAAGGAATTGCACTATATTAGATACTTGGACATTTGCTTTTTCCTAGGAGTTTATAATAAAATAGGCAATACTGACTCAGACAGGCATGTGGGCATTCAGCAAACACTGCCTACATCATTAAATAGTGAAAGGACAGTGAAATGTCTGTCCCATATACTACAGCCCAAGGGCTTTTGGGGTGAGGAACAAATATAGGTTATAAAACTGAAGAAAACAGTCCAGTATCTAGTGACACCATGTCCAGTAGACTAACGATGCTGGGAAATGAGTTTTTTGCTCATCAGGCCAAAACAAATAGAACCATGACAACATGGCTTAAGAAATTCAAAAGGGAAATGGCTGAAACAAGGCCAGAAATTATTAAAAAGGGAAATTCTGATAATATCGTCATAAAGACCCAATGAACATAACAGGAATAGATTTTTAAATGATCATACTAACCCACTGGCTGCACAGAAAGCTCTCTAATGAGCTTCAACTTTCAAAGGGTGAGTACAAAGCCAGAAAAACAAATTGTGCAATGGGAAGGACACACACACACAGTGTCCGGAAGGCTAAAGAGGAGAAAGAGCCACAGATGTTTTTAGAAAAAATATAGAGAAGCCTTTTTCTTCTAAGTGTTCTTCTTTTTAGCTCAAGGCAAAAAGGGAAAAGAAAGGTAGAGAGAGTTCAGCTAACTGTAGTCTCTAGTTCACGTTAATAGCAGGGAAGGAACACAACCAGTCTTCTGTGGTCATTTTCTCTACCAACATGGTTTTCAAAGAAAAAGGGCCCAGTATGGCAAAAAGAAAATGTACATCTTTATTTCTTTCCTAGCTGATTAATTAATTACTAAGTAAGTCCTGAGTGCCAGGAATTGTGCTAGCCTCGGGAATCTGTGGAGAGTAAGGTAAACATGGTCCCTGCTTTCATGCAACTTGCATTCTAGTGAAGTTAAAACTGAAAGAAAACCTGACTGCGCCCTTAGTACAGCCAACACAGGTCCTCTGAGGTGAGCAATGACGTTATCTATCACTCCTTTGCCAACCTTGGAGTGTTAAAGATCCATTTTATTAAGGGAGCTATCAGATTTCTTTACAATGTCTAACAGATGACGAGGAGATAGTAATGGAGCATTTGACTGAGTTTGAGACTCCGGAACCCAATAAATCAGATCCTAAAATATGGAAGGGCTTTTTGGGGTAGCCATAGGCCATTTAGTGACTCTCACCCTGTAAAAAATTTTATAAGAATATCAAAACTACAGAAGTATTAAATGTGTTGTTTTTAGCTGGAAGGAATAGGGACCAAACGGAGAACATTTTGAGGGACTTGGGCTCTGGAGT
>NW_005874871.1:0-13997 GCF_000147115.1 Myotis lucifugus
CCGCGAGAGAGCTGATCGGTTCCTCTATGAACTCATCTGCAGACAGACCAGGCACCGTGTGACACTGAGCACAGTATGTTGGTCATTCGGGGGCTGATCCATGGCCCCTTGGGAGCTAAGCCTGGGGCTTCCGACTCATTAAACCTACCTCGTCGAGAATGGTCTCCTTTAGGTGGATCTGAGAAGCATTTTTTTTTTCTGCATCTGGCTCCCACGGTTGGAATTTTTATAGACTTTTTTACATTTTAAAAATATGAAATAGGAACAAGGCTGTCAATGTCACCTCTTAGCTCTTTGCCAAGACAGCTGAGTGGGATTACTCCCTAGTCCTTCAGTGATACCGAGAAAACACTCCGATTTCACACAACAGAGTCTTCACCCGGAGTCTCTGTTTTCGAACAGCTCCTGAAAAAGATCTCTCTCTCCCACGTGAGGCACCAACAAAGCATAATCTGACCTTCAACTCGCTGACCTGGCATCTCTGTGTGGCCACGGCCATCCCAGCTGAGGGTGAGGGTGTGGGAGGCTCCTTAACACTCTTTCCTGAGCGACCTCACACCCATCGGGCAGTGTCCCAGGGAGGGGCGGGGGGGCACACCTCGTCTTACCAGGAAACTAATGGCAGAATCAAACTGCATAAAGAGAGGAGCCGTCCTGCACCGCTGCGAGGCCCAAGAACTGCCTCATCTTTCTCCTAATGTGACCTTAATAGGCCCTTAATCAAAGCTTCTTTGAGCCGTGAAAGAATTTCTTGATCCTCGTGTGGGCAGTAGTTAATATCTTCATTTAGACCAGTGGTTCCCAAACTTATTTGGCCTACCGCCCCCTTTCCAGAAAAAATATTACTCAGCCCCTGGAAATTAATTTTTTTTTAATTTTAATAGCAGTTACTCATCGCCCCCAAATGCACCTGTGGCCATCACCGCCCCCCTGGATCGCTGCAGCGCCCACCAGGGGGTGGTAGCGCCCACTTTGGGAATCACTGATTTAGACTCAGTCAGTCCTACTCTTGTTTGGAGAAAGGACTGTCTGTGAGTCATTACCAGTTACTACAAGAGCATGAAAAAAAGGAATCTTGCATTTCCCAGCTCCATTAAGGCCCAGATCATAAACCCATACACGCCCACCAGGGACTCCTGTCCGGTGCCCCCACAGACGCACCTTGCCATCTCCTCTCCCTTCCAAGCCAGCTACGTGCCAGGTGAGATGCCGTTCTGCAGGCTGAGGCCTGGCGCTGGCTGCAGCTCTGTCCCCGTGGGTCCCCACATGCACAGCCAGGTAGGGCGCCCTCCTTCCTACCTGCAGAGCAGGGATTCCCTAAAATAGACCCGACAGAAAAGCTCGCTGCCACCTCGAGGGAACGGCTGCGTGTCTCCGGTCACTTAGCAAATTAGCAAGAAGTGCGCCAACGGAGCGCTGCAAACTGCCTCCCGGGGAAAAAGAAATGTGTTTGTGGTGTTTGTCACTTTGCGGGGTGTGAATATCCCCCAACGTGTTCGATTTCAACCTTGCAACACGTCAATAACATGAGTTGGGGAAAGATCACAGAATGGACGCACGAGCCAGTGCGCTGCTTCAGCACGGCGCTGAGAACACCTGTTCTCCGGACGCGAGGGGACGTGCAGCCACCACGAGGGATGCACGGAGGAGCTTGTGCTACAGCCGGGAACACAGCACACGCATGAAACACCTTCAACTGCGTGACACCCCGCGGGGCACTAGGGAGAGGGGCCCTCCCTCCCACCGGGCTAGGGAAGCACATCTATAACACTAAAAGCGTCATATGCTAATTAGACCAGACGTCCTTCCAGATGACCTTCCGGACGAAGCTGGGGCGTGCAAGGGTGCCAGAGGGAAGCTGGTGCCGGCAGCCGGGGGAAGAAAGGCCTACTCTTGCACGAATTTCGTGCATCAGGCCTCTAGTCTAGATATACGTCATGGCTGTGACTCTGATATTACTGCACGACACAAACAAATAGAAAATAAATCACATGGCCCTAACCGGTTTGGCTCAGTGGATAGAGCGTCGGCCTGCGGACAGAAAAGTCCCAGGTTCGATTCCGGTCAAGGGCATGTACCTTGGTTGCGGGCACATCCCCAGTAGGAGGTGTGCAGGAGGCAGCTGAATTGATGTTTCTCTCTCATCAATGTTTCTAACTCTCTATCCCTCTCCCTTCCTCTCTGTAAAAAAAAAAAAAAAAAAAATCAATAAAATATTAAAAAAAATAAAAATAAATCACATGAAAAATCACCACAGAAAAGACAATGCTGATCTGCATTCCAGGCGATTACTCCAGGGATTTTTGTCATTATTTCTATAAAACTTTAACAAGCATAATTTATGTGAAAATAAGTGTTCAAAAGCAGCAAGGGAAGTAAAGACAGGTGACTCATTGTACCAAATACTGAGATGGAAATCCGTGTCCAGCCGGTAGCAAAGGCCGTTTATGCCAATGCACCCAGAACCATGAACATGGCCCTAGGAAGGGGCAGTGACAGAGGTGGCCCCGGGGAAGGCTTGGCCCCCAGGAACGGGTTTGGGGCCCTCTCCTTTTCCTGGGAGATGCAAAGAGGATTCCTGCTGCGAGGCATCGGCCTGTGTGGGTCACGCCCTGGGAGTGATCGAATCGACCTCACGGGGTGAACGCCAGCACGTCTGCACTGTAGTGATAATGGCGCGTATATTTTTCTGACAAAGAGTGGGACAGAGGCAGTAACACAGAAAGGGAGAGTGGAACGAAAAGGGAAACCTCTGGAAAGGATTTAAGACACCACTTGACTATCCGTGGAAAGTGCTGGAGGCTGCAGGCGAGGGTGCATGTTCCACGTGCATCTTCGGAGACACAGGCTTTTGCTTCCCAGGTGCTGCGCTTGCAAGGACTCAGGACTGTGCCTCCTGCAGCCGAGCTGCGGCTCCCGTCTGTCCAGCAGCATCTCTGATCGGCCAGACAGATGAGGCCCAGCCTGTCCTGGCGTTAGGGGGAGCGGTGGCTGCCCGCTGGCAGGGGGTGATCTGTGTCGTCGCGGTTGTCATAGGACTGGGAAGTCACCGCCTCTCATGACCTCCCAGAAAAGCCATTTCTCCATGATTATGTCTCACCCTTGGATCTGTCACAGGACGGCAGTGGGATTACTACCTTACAGTACACTTCATTAGTGCAGGGAACTCCCGTGAGCTCCGCTAACAAACAGGCTTTGGCACCACATCTCCATTCCAGCTCCTGGGTACCCCAGCCGTGGCTCCGCCCAGGCAGCACAGTGGGCGGCACCTGCTCCTGGGGTAAAACCACGGGCCCGGTTAGTTCTGTTCTAACACAGGACCCTCTGTGGAGAGGGGTTGACATAGCTGTGCTTTCCGTTATGTCCTGAGTAAAGTAAGAGGGTCCAAAGGCTTGGGGCAAGGACTGGGGAACAGAGAGGGTGAGGGGAGGTGGCCTGAAGGCTGCCCTCCTGCTCACTCACCCACCCCCGCTGGCCTCGCCCTTCCTGCCTCCTGTGCCCCTGCAGCCAGCACCCCGCTGCCAGGCAGGACTCTAACTCCCCAGCCCGCTGCCGCCTGCCACGGGAAGGCACTGAAAGCTGCTCATTTGTCCTCCAAGAGGTAACACATCTGATGATCACTTTGCCGGCACCTGGGTTTGTGACGAGTCCCTTCTCTCTGGAGACGCCTTCTCTGCCCTTACACACGGGTCTGTCACAGGGCCCATGATGAAGAGTGAACAGGCACAGGTGTGGGGAAATGCGCTTGAGAAACCTGGATTACGGTCTCTGCTTAATCCCTGACGTAGATGGACTGTGACAGCAGGAGCCCTGGTTCCCCCCCCCCGTGCGCTTCCTCTGTGACAGCCACATAACTCTCCGCACCTTACTGCAGCCCTGACGGCTTCTAAACAGGTTCGCAGGAGCTGCCCCCAGTGGCCGGCATTGAAAGTGGCGCCGTTTTACACCTGCCTGTGGTATTTACTGATCATCACCCCATGCATTCCGCATGCCTCCCCGAGGGGACAGAGAGAGAGGCGGAAGCGACACCTGGTCTGCCTGGGCTCCGCAGGGGCAGCGGGAACCAGCTCTGGGCCCACGCGATGTCTCAGCCTCACGTTTCAGTCCCAAGGCGTCACCAGGGACCTCGAAACGCAGCTCCACACACAGCACCTGGAAGTTGTCACTGGCTGTCAACTGAGGTCCCTTCCCCCTACAAAGCCCACGCGGGCGGGGCTGCCTCGTCCTTGCCCGTGTGCTCTCGGGCTCCCTGCCTCTGTTTCCACTCCGGTTCAGCTGGACGGTCTGCCTCAGCTCGCGTCTGAAGTTGTGCTTTTCAATTGAAATGTGTCCATGGGGAGCACAGAGAACCGTTTGGCTACAAATTCGGGGCTCAGCCTGCGTGTTACATCAAGTCCGCAACTGCTTTCCGGGAACAGCTGACTCAGACAACACGTCGCTGCCGTGTTCTGGAAGGTGGCATGAGGCCGAGGGTGAGAATGGGCACCCGGCAGGTGCATTCACGGAGCCTGGGCCAGAGGAGACGGGGCAGCGTGTGGAGGGACAGGAACTCGGGCACCACGGAGGGGCGGCGTCCACACCCCAGCAGCCCCCCATGCGGTGAGCCGTGGGCACGAGGGTGTCATCAGCTATGGACCCCAGCATCGAGCTGCTTCTATTCACGTTCATGGATGGCTGAGGTCGCACCCCTTCGTCTGCCCCCCCCGGCCAAGGCTCCCTCTGGGGGCAGAGAGGGTGGGAGGTGGGCAGCAACGGAGCCAGGTGGCAGGAGGACCACCTGGGCGCAGGTTCCTGGCTCTGGACCGCGAGCCACAGGTAGAGCCAAGCCAGCGTGGGGGCGTGAGATCGGCTTCGGACTGCACGCTCACCCGTGTCTCTTCCCTGCTTTCTGGGTAAGAAAATGTGAGGCGAGTATCCAACGGCAGAAGCAGATGCCGTGCTCCGTCTCGCCGCTTGATGCCGCCAGCGCTGCCCGCGATCCTGTCCCTCGACCGCATACGAAGGCCCCGGCACTTCCCGTGGGTGTTAATAGGACACTCGCCTCGCGTCGGAGCACTTCATTTGCTCTGAGAGTGCAGGCGGGCTGCTTGAGCCGTCTCTGGGGGCCCAGCTGTGTGAGCGCCCTCAGAGCCCAGCGTGGCCATCATCCTGAGCCAATTAAGGGCGTGGACCACTGATGACAAGCAAACGGCCCAAGGTCAAGAAGAAGTCCCTGGAGAGGCTCGTCAGCTCCCCTCCGGGAAAGGAGGGTGTGAAGCGTCACCGCTGGGACAGGAGACTCTTCAAACGCCATCCTGATCGGGTATCTGACAGATATTTAATTCCATGACAAGTAATGAGTTTCAGAAGGAACACAGGTTGGAAAGTGATGCAATGGACACAGTGCTTTAGAGGGTGGCTCCTGGGACCACGTGCCTGGAATAGCGCTGTTCTCTGCTGTGATGTACGGTCCAGGCAGAGCCCACCAGACCTTCCAATCACGGCAGGGATGTCTCCCCTGCCCGTGACCCCGGGGGCAGGGGGACGAGGGCTTATGCAAGCCTTGGGAGGGAAGCCAGACAAGGGTGTGCTGGGATGTCTCAGGGCAGGGAAGTTTCCAGGTTCCTCTTCATTGAATTGCAATTACCATATTGATCGCGGATGGCAGCCCATTACCAGCGATCCATTGCCCTCTGCCTCGCACTGTTCAGTGTGCAGAGGCCCCATCTGTTGTGCCGCTGTAAGCGATAGAAGCGGAGACCGAATTCTGCTCGGACGGACGTTTCTCTTGGTTCGAAGGGCACCTCTTTGGACGCTGCGCTTCCCCGGGCCGCCATGTTTCAGGGGCTTCGTCCTCTTTTAGCTCACAGGAAATCTACCTAGAGCAGTGATGGCGAACCTATGACACGCCTATCAGAGGTGACACGCGAACTCATTTTTTTGGTTGATTTTTCTTTGTTAAATGGCATTTAAATATATAAAATAAATATCAAAAATATGTCTTTGTTTTACTATGGTTGCAAATATCAAAAAATTTCTATATGTGACACGGCACCAGAGTTAAGTTAGGGTTTTTCAAAATGCTGACACGCCGAGCTCAGAAGGTTCGCCATCCCTGATCTAGAGCCTAAATCGCTTTCCTTGAAAAGTGGCGGCCTCAACAGACCATTGCACCTCGGTTCCTGTTGTTCCGCTTCCCACGTCGTCCCTTGGCACGTGGACGCCTTAACCAGCCGGTGTCAGCAAGGTTCCCAGATGCGAGGATTAAAGCAGGCCCCGATCTTCGTTAATTACTGCGCTCGGCAGCCAGCGCGAGGGCTCTGGGACCAACAGCCGGCACACTCGGTGGGCCCGACGGGGCCCCCACCGCTGTGGGTTCTGTTAGAGTTTCGTTAACCACTTGTCCAAAATGACCTCGACCGGTTGCTCCCGCAAAGCTCAACAAGCAGGACGAGGCCACGTGGTATAAGACACATCATCTCAAGGACACAGGGAGAAGGGCTAGCAGGCAGGATTGTGGGCAGGGGCACAGCCATGCCTGCCGGACACAGAGATGCGGGCAGAGCCATAGGGGAGAGCGGGGAGGTATGTGTAACTGTGGGTTTGGTGCCTGGCTGTGCTGGGAGAATCTGCCAGAGATGAGGCCTCCGCATTAAAACGACTTCTAATGTATTTCTTTCTTGGTTTAAATTCAGGATCTGCAGCGTTCCAGGTCAACCTTTCCACATTTGGAGAATGTCACTGAAATTCTGCTGAGCTTTGGAACTGACCTTCACCGTCATTAGGGCTCCGTTTGGGGAAGAACGTCCCACCTGTCCATCAGGACTCTCCACTGGCCGTGTGCAGGCAGACCCCTCCCACCGGACCCATCAGACGTCCCGAACATTAAGACATCCCTTCAGCGCCCGCTCCCAGGCCGGCTCCCAGGCCCTGGGCGGCGCCCTCACAGGCAGGTGCCCAGGTGCTGCCGGGTCTGGAGCGGTCGCACAGGGAGCAGGCGCTGGACGAAGGCATGAGGACACCTGTGGCCGCTGCACGGCAGGAGGCATGGAAGCCCTCGATAGCAAGCATGACACAGGAGCTATTATTATTTACTGTTAGAATAGGGTGTCATGGCAAAGCAGCACCGGACAGGCGTGCTGTAGCCAGAGGTGGGGTGTCCCTGCAGCTGGCTTCGGTTGCACGTTTGCTATACAGCCGCCAGCACACCACGACTCACCCTCTCCCACGGTCCGTGTCCCTGGAGGAGTTCAGCATCTCTCTGTCCTGACTGGGAAGTACAGGTGAGTCCCTGGGACATCTCTGGCCTCCTCCCGCACCACACACTCACGCGGGTCTCTCCTCGGCTCATCTGTAACTCCTCTTCTCGTGGTGACAAGCTTCCATTGCCTAGAATTTATTTACTTGTTTACCCAACCCCAGCTTACATGCGAACTCGCTCAGACTTGCTAAACGGTACCCCGGTGAGGAACAAATCTACCCGCCGGAGTGCAGTGCTCACATAAGTCCTGTGCACGCGTAGACTTGCAGGACCCAATTAACACACCAGCATTGCCCAGGCGCCCTCCGTGTGGAAATGCCACCCAAGAGCAGCTCACGGAGATGCATTTGTCACCGTCGGCATTCTGTCCTGGCATCCCCAGTGTTCGGGGTAATTCTTCTAAATTGGCGCACAGTGAAACTCGCTCTCTGTGGCTCGTGGTTCCTTGGGTTTCGAAATGCACTTGGTATTTACCATTCCTGCTGTTCATCACCGGTTTGGGGAAATCCAGTTTTCTACCTCGTGCATTTCCCTGCAGACTAACTTGGTCAGCATTTCTGGTACCAAAGGCCTCCTCCTACGTCCCCTTCATCTGAAATGTCTTTATTTGACCTTAATTTTGAGGAATGTTGTCACTGAATATAGAATTCTTTTTTTTTTATCCTCACTCAAGGACATGTTTAGAGAGAGAGAGAAAGAGAGAGAGAGAGAGAGAGAGGAAAGAGAGAGAGGGAGACATCGATGTGAGAGAAACATCCATCTGTTGCCTTCCACACACACCAAAGCTGGGGATCAAACGCATAACCCAGGTATGTGCCCTGACAGGGAATCGAACCAGCAACCCTTCCGTGCACAGGACAATACTCAACCAAAGGAGCCACTCTGGATGAGCTAAATATAGAATTCTGAATAAAGATTTTTGTCTTTTTAAAAGTTTTTTATTAATTTTTAGAGAAAGCAGAAGGGAGAGGAAGAGAGAGAGAGAGAGAAATATTGATGAGAGGGAAACATTGATCAGTAGGCTGCCTCCTGCACCGCCCCCCCCCCACTGGGGATCGAGCCCCACATCCTGGTCCTGAGCCCTGACCAAGAATTGCAGGGTGACCATGGTGCCTGGGTGGATGCTCAACCACTGGCTACACTGGCCGGGTTTTGGTTTTGGGTTTGGTTTTGGTTTTGTTTCCCGCCCGCTGTAGATGTTGTTCTAGCTTCTTCTGTCCTGCATTGTTGTGGTGGGAAGTCGGCCGTTAACTGCATCACAGTTTCCCGGCAAGTAATACGCAATCTCTGTGTGTGTGTGTGTGTGTGTGTGTGTGTGTGTGTGTGTGTGTGTGTATCTTCGTTTCGATGTTTGGTGAGGGGCTCACAGGGCTTCTGTGCGTTTGTTTCTTGGTGCGCACTCAGCGGCCTCGTGTTTTCCACCGGATGTAGACGATTTACGACATCATGTCTTCAGCTCATTTTCTGTCTCATTCATTCTCTCTCTCTCTCTCTCTCTCTCTCTCTCTCTCTCTCTCTCTCTCTCTCTCTCTCTCCTGACAGTCCAATTACATCCATGCTGAATCTTTCAATACCATGTAACGAGCCCCTCAGGCTTTCTTCTCTAAAAGACACAACAGTTTTCTCTGTTCTTCTCCTGCATGATTCGCATAGTACCCGCTTCACTACGCCCTCTCTTGTCCGACCCACGGGCGGGTACATGCATCACAGGAATGATTCTTCTAACCGGAGACTCTCTGGTTCTCTGCAGAGCTTTTCTTTAATTAAACATGATTAGGGGGCCCAGGGTTCGGAGGAGCGTCCTTCCGTGAGTTTTCCCTGCCCGTCCTCACTGAAGATCAGAGAAAAATCCCACTGACTCCCACAGGCGGAGGGAGGATAAGGCTGCCCACACGGAAATCACTTCCCCCGAGCCTGGCCACCTGCGGAAGAGGAATCCCCATCAGGCTCAGCACAGAGCCTCCCACCCCAACAACGGGCTGCCGTGCAACAACTGGGGGTCCAGCCGAAGAGCCGAGAGCCCCAGACCCCATACAGAGCCTTTTGGGGTGGGGGAACCCCAAAACAGCAGAGGAGACGAGGACAAGTGCGCAGAGGAACCTGGGCTCTGCCACCACGGCTGCCGCACAGTGAGCGCAGCGACCCCACTGATAAACCTAAGACCTCACACCTCACACATCCACGGCCGCTCCTTCCCCTGCCCATCCGGCCCGGCTTTGCAACCACAACGCCTAAAGGCCGTTGCCAGGCTTGGGTATGGCAGAGAGTCTGGAATTACCAGACCAGGAATATTTTAAGACGATGGCTGATATGCGAAGAGCACGAATGGAGAAAGTGGCGGCATCCACAGCAGACGGTGACGTGAGCACAGCGGCATACACTCTGAGAGAAAGACTCGACGGGAAATGCGAGAAACCAAGACCAACGTCACAGAAATGAAGAGAGCCTTCGACGGGCTCCTCCGTGGACCGGACACGGCCGAGGAAAGAGGCTGGCCTTGAAGCCATGTCAATGGGAACTTCTAAAACTAAAATGCAGAGAGGAAAAAAAATAGATGAAACAGAATGTCCGAGTCGGTAGGTAATGAGAAGAGAGAGAAAAGAACAGAATGTATTTGAAGTGGTAATGGTTGAGAATTTTCCAAAATTAATAACGGAAGCCAAGCCACAGATGAAGGAATCTCAGAGAACACCAGCCATGATAAATACCTAAATATCGACACCTTGGCTTATCATTTTCAAAATTTTTTAAAAAAATAAATGCTAAGAGAAAGTCTATAGAAGCTGGGGGGTGAGATGGAAAACATTCCACCTGTAGAAATATTGAAAGAAGGAACCTTTTTAAAATTGAAATTATTTAAGCCCAGCCAGGGTGGCTCCGTGATTGCACATCGACAACCCATGAACCAGAGGTTGCAGGTTCGATTCCCAGTCAGGGCACGTGGCCGGGTTGCGGGCTCGATTCCCAGTGGGGGACCTGCAGGAGGCAGCTGATCAAAGATTCTCTCTCATCACTGTTTCTATCTTTCTATCCCTCTCCCTTCCCCCTCTCTAAAATCAATAAAAAAGCTGAAATTATTTAAGAATTAAAAGTTAAAAACATTTAGATCATTAAGATGAAATTCTAGCAACTAAGCAACATTTTCAACATCAAGCCTCTGTTACACAGTGTGGCAGCTTCACGGAAAACTCCCCTGATCTTTCGTTTACCGTGGACACGCCCGCCAGCTCGCTCCCTGAACGGCAGTCCCACCCTCGCAGTGCCAGGGGCGGGACCTGCATGACGTGACCTATCGGAGGAGGCGGCTTTGCCCAGGACATCACATGACGAGGATCCCCGGGGAGAATGGAAATGTCCAAATCGAGTAAGATTGGTCCATCCTCGGCCCTTCACCATGATTTTTTTAAATGTTGATGTTGAGGTGTGGAGCATGTTTCTGTGACAAATTAATTTGAAAATTTTCCAATGCCATGTTCTTTGTAATACATCTTCCTATTCAATTTCTAGTCTCGCCTTTTGAAATGCTTGTAAGACTGCTTGAGGTTTTATCATCAAACCCATGTTTTATTCACAACACGTCTACCGCACTTGCCCTCGTTCTAAATTGTATTTAAATAGGGGACTATCATTACCAATTGCCAAAGGACTTCTTGTAAATACAGCTCTTTGAAATGCCCAAACTCCAGCTGAACTTGGGGTACGTGAAACAGAGCCGGCGGAAATGGGGGTGTCTGCTTTGGTTGTGAAGCCCACTGAGCGTTTCATTTATAGGAGGACCAGGCAGGTGGGCATTTCAGCGCCCCCACCTGCAGGCGGGGAGCAGGCACCCGGGTTCCGTCCATCCGTCCGTCTGTGGCCAGGACGACGCGACCTGGCGGGAGCAGAGCAGCAGGTGGCAGATCAGGGAACAGCGGCCCCACCTCGGGGGACAGGGCATCTTCATGGCTGTCCGGAGAGGACCTGGCCCTTCTAGAAAGCCGTGGACTGCACGGGCAGGACCAGACCGCGTCCAGCCACGTGATGACACCTGGTGGAAGCTCCGAGAACCTGCCGGTAACTGAGAAGTTGTGGGGAAGCAGCCAGGTGGACGAAGCCTGAGGTCAGACTGGACCTCACGGGGCTTGGGGGGCGGGCTCTTTGGGACGGACTTTTCCTGTCCCGGGGACGGTCCTGCTGCCTTGGACAACAGGTAACGTGCTGGCCTCTGGGCTCCGGACGCCGGCACAGTCCCCAGTCCTATGACAACCAAACACAGCCAGCACGCCATTGTGAGCATTTGGGAAGAGCAGTGAGAGGACTGGTCACCACCAGAAGCCGACTGGCCCCTCCACTAGACGCTGACTGGACACCGGTCATTCCAGCGGCTGATCCGACCAGCTGCTGGCTTGTCTGTCGGGAGAGGAGGCGAGCTGGCCTCCGGACTCGTGCCTCATCTTCCATGTCTTCCCAGAGGTGCCCGGTGCTACGTGGCCTGAGACTATACCTGGGTCAACAGTGAGGGTGACCCATCTGGTCCTTCGCCATGACCCAGAGGCACCCCCCGCCCCCTTCTCAGATCAAAAACAACCAATCCTGTGACCTTGGCCCATCCGGTCTGAGACCAAGCGTCCCGAATCCCCGAACGGCCACAGGGAATTTGGGCCCAGCAGGCTTGTGGCAGCTGAGTGATGGGGGACCCTGTGAGCTCCCTCACATGGACACACGTGGGGCTGAGAGGCTCATGAGCCCCTGTCTCCTGCCTCAGCGACGTTTCTGGGAGGCGGTGCAGAGTTCAAGAGGCCGCTGAGTTTCTCCGAGGAAGACGGGCCATGGGGAGACTCCGGGTCGTGCTGAGGACAGAAGGAACACTTCGGACAGGAGTGGGGTCAGCTCCCCCCCTAACCTCAGCCCCGGAGAAGGAGCAGGAAGCTCCACGGAGTGAGAAAGTGGCACCCAGGGAGGTGACGGTCCAATGCCACCTGGCTGTGCCAGGCTGAGCTCCGAGGCGCCCACAGGTCACGGACCGCCTCCGGGGGAGGCCAGGGCAGCAGCCGACATGCAGGGATTTCCTGTGGGTGCCCACACGCATCGTCGCTCATGCCACACACAGACCCACCGCTTTGTCGTTAACCAGCACGACCCGGAACTGGAGACCTTGCCACAGCAGCAAGGACAGTCCTGCGTTAGGGAAAGGAAGCCTCGGGAGGCCTCCCGAAAATCGAGTGGGAACTGATGGCCACCATAACGTCAGGGCGGGTGTCCCATCAGACTCAGAGCGCGCCGCGGGCGAGAAGCCGGCATTCTGAGCAGGAGCGCAGCACGTGCACCCTGCAGCTCTCACGAGAATCGGGGGACACTCCACAGCAGACATCCTGTTAGCACCGCTGTCGGGGGGTCTCTCCGTCCGACCACCTGTTCTGAGTCAAAGGTGTGTGTGAGTGTGAGGGGCGGGTCTACACACGCCTCTATCTATCTATCTATCTATCTATCTATCTATCTATTATCTATCTATCTATCTACACACATTTGCAGGTGTATAAATGTACTGTATACCTATAAATATGTGTATACATTACATACATATAAGTTTGAGTGTATATATAATGCACATATATAAATATGCATACAGTATACACCTACATAAATATACATAAGAGTATATGTGTAGCCGCCTGGGGTGGCTCAAGTGGTTGAACGTCAACCCATGAACCAGGAGGTCACAGTTTGATTCCCGGTCAGGGCACATGCCCAGGTTGTGGGCTTGATCACCAGTGTGGGGTGTGCAGGAGGCGGCTGATCAGTGGTTCTCTCTCATCACTGATGTCTCTCTCCCTCTCCCTTCCTCTCTGAACCCAATTAAAACATATTTTTAAAAAGTGTGTGTGTGTAGATAGGTGTACATACATATGATGGCCATATGCACAGGATCAATGAATGGCACTGGCTGTCCTCTCCAAATCCATCATGCTCAGAGACACCCCTTTGCCCATTCAGAGACCTGCTGGACGACCCTCCAGGCCCAGCCTGTCGGAAGGGGCAGAGGTGGCTCCTAGCTGCAGACCTGTCGTGTATGGTTGATGGCTTTCTTCTCGGTCAGAGTCAAGGTGCTTTCATGAGTGAACCAGCAGCGGAGAACCTCACTTCCGTCTCCTCTCACAATCAGGGCCGGGCAGCCACAGCATCAGTTCACACAAACAAACGGAAGCAAGCGGCACTGTTGGTCGAAGCGTGGCTCTTTCCATTCTTCCGCTGCCGCCTCAGTTGACTCAGGAGAAAACTACATTTGGGTTTGTTTTTCCATCAATAATAAATGAATGTGTCCTGTCCCCGACCCCACCAACAGCGAGAGAGAGAGACAGAGACAGAGAGAGAGAGAGAGGTTTGCAGAATGTGATACAGCGTCAACCCGTGGTGTGGACCTCGGCTCCTGCCACTGTAACTCAGGCTCATACATATTTAATACTTTAGCGGTGTTTTCTTAAACCAAAAGTTGACCCTTATTCAAAGTAATCATTTAAGTGATCAGCATTTGCACTGCCTGAGGAAATAAGAAATTTGCATCTGGCTTCTCTGAGCCCAAATTAAACACTTAAACATTGCATTCGCATGGCTGTCATTAGGCCCACTCTCTGCTACAAAACGTTTCCTCCTTGAAACAAAATCACCCACGAAAATTACCCTGGTTCTAGGAATGGTCACGTGCCCCTCCCAGGTCTTCTACATTGTCTTCTGGAGGAGGAAGATGTAGGGCAGATGCACTTGACCTCACGCGGAGAAC
>NW_005874872.1:0-13997 GCF_000147115.1 Myotis lucifugus
CAGGCAGCGTGACCGAACCCTGGAGCTGCCCCAGGGATGGGGTTTAAGACACACTGCCAGTCCGTAATGGACTTGGGACTAAGGGGTATTTATTATTTGGTTTAAAAATGGCAGCTATTTAGAGTTGGGTTTGGATAAAAATGCCCCGATGAAAATTCTGATTCCGATTTTAACTGAGAACTTATTTTAAATTGTTATCACTTTTTAGCACATTGTATCTTTTTTCCTTTCTGACTATAGGTAGCACATTTATTCACTCACTTCTTCATCCTGTTACTAGGCATGGGTCCGTTCTTGGAAAAACTAATGCAAATGACATCCTGTTACGGTTTAATTTACATTTCACTAATGACTAATGACACTGAACATCTTTTCATGTGGTTAATTGGTATTTATATATGCTCTTTGATAAAGTGTCTGTTAAAATATTCAGCCTGATTTTTGGTTTGTTTTCTTATTAATTTGTAAAAATTCCTTATATTCTGAAAACAGTTTTTTCACCACATACGTGCTTTGCCAATATTTTCTCCCAAACTGTGACTTGCCTTTTCACTTACTTTTTTTTTTTCAATATGATTTTATTGACTTTTTTTAGAGAGAGAGAGAAGGAGAGAGAGTGAAACATTGATTGGCTGCCTCAGGGATTGAACCTACAACCTGGGTATGAGTTCTGACCAGGAATCGAACCAGTGACATTTCGGTGCATGGGAGCCACACTGGTCATGCTGATTCACTCCTCAGAGTTTCTAATTGTCCTTTTGCTTTTCAGCCTCCATGCTTTTCCTTCTGCTGCTCGGCACACCTGCCCTGTCCTACTGTGTGTGAAATCCTGCTCATTCTGCAAACCTCTACTGTCTGTACCTAGCCCAATGCCTTGCACACAGTAGGTGCCCAATAAATCATGAGTTAATGTTTGCTCTATCTCTGCTTAAGTATCTTAGGATCGTAGGAGGCAGAAATGATGTCTTATCACCATACAGCTAAGAAAGTAAAAAACAAAAAAAAACAAAAAACTCCGGCAACAAAGAGCACACAGGGCCATGGACCTCACGGGGCGCCCAGGACCCTGTCAGAAATGGATGTTCAGGCAGCAGGAACACACTGGAGGCCTGAGCGGAGGAAAGTACACTGGAAAGTTTCGCCAGTTGGGTCCACTCCAATTTGGCACAAACAGCCCCGCTTTCTCTCCAGGGTTCTTTCTCTCAGCATCACTTATTAATGCTAATTAAGTGAGGGTGTGCCGTGATGCAGAACACTTGCGACCCCAAAGAATTAAAGAGGGAGACTGTCATTTCTCAGACGACCCGGGGGGGTCAGCAAGAATAAGCGATGGGGGAGGGAAGGATGGAGGAAGGGGGTGGAGGGGACTTCTCTCCCCAAAATTGCACTGAATTAAGTGCAAGTAAAAATAAATCCACATATAAAACAACTGTGCAAACGTTACCAGTATTTTCACAGCTGGGTTTCTTTGCCTAAAATACTTAGCACTTACTTTAGAAAAGTATCTTCTAAACAGAAATGGTCTGACCCGGGATCGCAGGAGCTGAGCCCCGCTGGGGGGACGTTGGCTTTGAACTTCACGTTCGCCCAGATAGGACTAAAAACAATGACTTATCTTTCTCAACAAACAAGGAGCTTCATGGTCGCGGATTCGCATCGGGCTGTGGTGAGAGACCTTCAGGTCACCGATACAGACCCCGAGTCAGGCTGACTTTGGGAAACCGGATTCCTAACGGTCAGCATATTTATATCTGGATGCGGACGCTGAATTTAGAACGCAGGAAAACACCAGGTTTGTCTGTTTCCATGGCAGTGCAAACACCCCGCTTGAATAGCTGCCCGGCCACTTATCATAGCAGGATTAGTGGTTTTCTAAAAAGGATCCGCATTCGCATTCCTGGTCCTTATTTCCTGCAGATATGGAGGGGGTACGCCATGGTCTTTGGCTTCCAACCCCGATGCCACGGGGCATGACCAGTCATTCTGACTCACTTGTAGGGACCCTCCCTGCGGACGTGCCCCCGGACACAGGAGCATGGGCGGGGCACATGGATGGAAATGCAGCCTTCATCTCCGAATGCCTGGGAGAGAGGCTAGTCCAGTGACTGTGCTAGCTACATAGAAAATTACACTGGAAAGGTGTGCTATGATTAAAATGCTGTGTTGGTGTCATCTTCCATTCATTTACTTAATAGCTGTGTCATGAGTGATGGGACTGCTATGTGTCTGAGTACTAGTTATTAGAATACTGGAGGCCCGGTGCATGAAATTCCTGCAAGAAGCTCGGCCCTTGCAGCCCCGGCTTCGTACGAAAGGTCATCTGGAAGGTCGTTCGGCTGTCCGGTCTAACTAGCATATTACGCTTTTATTATTATAGATACAAGTGGAATAGACATGTTTTAATAAGCTGGCCATCTAGCACACACCATGCCTATCACTAATGGGATTTTTTTTCCAATTAATAGATATTTAGGTCAAAGCAAGGGAGTCTTCAAAATTATCCCCCAAAGTATACGTGGTAAGAAACCAGTCAGCACAAATAGTTATTTCTTCTTGGTCAGAGTTCAGAAAACATTCTTGGGGCTTACAACCCCTGGCGACCATGACCTTGAACTTGTATGGAGTAACTCGTTGACATCTCTGCACCTCTGGGACTTCGTTCCCTGCCCAGGTTGTGAGCCCTGAGCCTCAGGCTTTCTGCCTCCCACCTGCCTCACATCTCCTAGTCCTGCGGGCTGTGTTGGCTGAAGGAGGATGTTAAGGAACGGCGAGAAGGACAATCAACGGTGAACACAAAAGTCAAATGGGACTGTGTTGGCTCTTATTAAGGTTTTTATTCTTTTAAATTATCATATGCTAACATTGACCTCCTTTCTTCGGTGTACAGTTCTATGAATTTTAACATCTTTATAGATTCGTATGACCACCACCATAATAAGGATACAGAATGGATACGTGTCAGGGAGCCAGCCCAGCACGTGGGGGATTCTCTCCCGGGGTAGCTGGAGGGGAAATCAGGGAATCCCAGCTTTGGGGCGTGTCACTGATCCTTCTGGAAGACACACTGTGTCCGATGCAAATCTCTCCTCCTCCTTTCCAGCTGCAAATGTTACAATGAGGGCCTGTGGTTTGATTTCACCCTGTCCGACACCCAGCATGCCCCAAGGAGGCTGGGGGACTAGTCCACTCTCTATTGGCTCCCAGAAACTGATCCCCAGACTTTAAACATGAAAGCGAATGACACTAGGAACCAGGGGCGGCCAGAAAAAAGGCTTTTGCTTTCCTTTTTTTTTTTTCTTTTCTTTCCAGTTCCGTATTTTTGTCTTGCAGAGTTGGATTTGGAGCTAAGCAAGGTCGGTTTGGGGACAAGGCAATATTTAGAAGCTCAGGATGCTTGCTTTTGTGGTGCCAAAGGCATCTCGCCACTTCTTTCTTTCTTTCTCGGCAAGAGAAAACAGAAGCTCGTCAGCCCGGCCGGCCGAGGAAGTCCAGGAGGCTTGAGGTGGAGATTAAACCTGACTCCCAAACGCCAAGGCTCCTGTTCGGCTTCCCCGCTGAAGAGAGCTTCGTCGCTGTTAAAAATGGTTAGCACGCCACACGGGTTGGCTTTGTAAATAATTTAGAGAACTTGTGACCTGGAGCTTTCATGGCGTTGATGTAACTGCTCTGGAAATCTTCTGACTTGAACTTGAGACTCCCTTTCGTACAGCTGCAGCCTGTCCACCATCAACAGCAGTCTGTACCCAGAAAGCAGGAGGGGAGGGGGTCTGGGAGGGGGGGAGACACCCTCTGAAGAATTTTGCTGGGATGCAGTTCCCCACCTTGACCACCAGGTGGCCGTCTTCACACGAGCAGTCCTGCTTGTGCAATGTACTTACTGCTTAACTGCAGGATTACTTTTGGAAGCCAAAGCAATGCTCCCCAAGTGAGTATAACTGTGCGAATGCGAAGTAAATTCTCGAAGCCAAAACCGAATAGTTTTCAATTCCTCATCTAAGCAGGAGTAACCAGTTGGACCTTGTGTTTATCTTCTAATGTTGTCGGGAAGGACTCACGGGGGGCAGTAAGTGGATCATGGATTTGGAAAATGGTCGGGGGGAAAAAACACATGTCCTAGCCCTGACCGGTTTGGCTCAGTGGATAAAGCGACAGCCTTCGGACTGAAGGGTCCCAGGTTCTATTCCAGTCAAGGGCATGTACCTGGGTTGCGGGCACATCCCCAGTAGGGGGTGTGCAGGAGGCAGCTGATCGATGTTTCTAATTCTCTATCCCTCTCCCTTCCTCTCTGTAAAAAAAATCAATACGATATATTTTAAAACACACACACACACACACACAAAACATGTCCTGCTCCCAAACCTCATCATCTGGTGTTCGTAACATCCACGGTTCCTAGCGTGCAAACAGGTTTCTGCTCCCAGGGACGTTCTTTTGGGTTAAAAATAGACGCATGGCGTTCTGAGCTGGCGGCCGCTCTCTGCAGTGACTTTTGGACGCTGCAGTTTCTACCTAAGTGCGTTCTTCCATTTCGAGCCTTGGCCCTGACACGGCTGAAGCATCTCTCTCCCAGGAAGTGCAAGAATGGCTGTTGATTTCTTTCCTCCCAGAACTGGGAGTGACACTGTAATGGTGCAGAAAGTACCGCGGAGGCACTCGGGTCCGCCCTAGGGAAGAAGTGCTGTGCTTGCGGTCAGCAAAGAAACGTCACCAGAGTTAGCAGTTTCGTGGACACCTTTTCTATCTCCTCGCTCCTCTTACTTATTCATTTACTTACTTTTGTTTTTATTTTTTATTTTTTTTAGTTACTCCAAACTGATAGTTGCCATTTGGTTAGGAGTCTCTTCCTTTCCCCTTTTGCTTGTCAAAGCACAGATGTTTCTGAGAGCTCTAGCTGTCCCTTATTTATGCCTTAATGAAATTACACGTAGATGTGAATTAAAAAAAATCAGCTAGTACAGAGGATGCGCTGAACGAGAAAGCACAATGCTATCCTGTAGAGCCGTGTTGGTGGGACCGTGGCAGGGAGAGGAGATAAACATATCGACTATCAGCACCATGTTGAACCCGGAGACTTCTGTTGTTGTTGTTGGGAGTTTTTGTTCGGTTTTGTTTAATCATGTTGATGCCTTTAGGACCTGAGACCCTGTTTCTCCAGCAGCGATGGATGGACGTGGAGCTGTTTGTAGCAGGAACAGAAACACCCTCAGGCTAGTGTTCTCCCCAGGGTTGTTGGCTTGTCATTTCCGCCCCCACACGTATTTATTAAAACTCAGTGTCCTCCCAAATTTGGGGTTTCTTAACCCCATTTCTGATGTCATTTGTTGACGAATTTGACCAATGTTTACTACTTACTGTGAGCTTCATGCTGTGGATACAATGAAAATGCCTCAGAACCACTCCCCTTTCTCAAAAGAAACCAGTGAATAACATTCAACCACTCTTTCCTAACTACACTCCTGGTCAGATGGAATATGATGAAAATATTTAGGGCTGCTGGTGTTTGTGGTATAGAACAATTTTCTGGTTTTGGGTTATGTAACATTTTAAAATATATAGCTGTTATGTTTAGAGAGCACTGTTACTCAAATAGGGGAAATAATGAGTCATATTACAGTGGAGGTGGAAGGCATTCAGATGCTCTTTCCAATAGCATTTAAATCTTTTTTAAAAAATTATTTTTAGAGAGAGAGGAAGAGAGAGAAACATCCATGTGAGAGTGGAACATTGATTGGCTGCCTTTTGCACGCCCCCTACTGGGGGACCCAGCCCACAGCCGACTGGGAATCGAACCGGCAACCTTTTGGTACACAGGACGATGCCCAACCAACTGAGCCACGCCGGCCAGGGCTCTCCAATATTATCTACACTAATAAAAGAGAAAAATGGTAATTGGCGTACGACCGCTACCCTTCTGATTGGCTAATCAGCGTATCCTTATGCAAATTAACTGTCAGCCAAGATGGCGGCCGGCAGCCAGGCAGTTGGAAGCGAACATGAGGCTTCCTTGCTCCAGTGACTGCAGACTCCAACGTTCCCCGCCTGACTTTCCGGCCTCTGAACTGGCAGTTTGAAACATTCTAACAAATATAGCCGGCTGGGATCTCAGAGCTGAAGTTATACATTGTTTCGATGATAGAACGGCAAACAAACCAGCAGCGGAAGCCTCAGAGCTAGAGCCAGAGCTAAAGCTGGCCCAGAAGAAAAAAAAAAAAAGAAAAAAAGGAGTGGTTGGGAGCTTCCCGCCAGCCTGAAAGCAGTCAAAACCGCCAGCCTGAAAGCAGCCCTCAGCCCCTCACCCAGACTGGCCAGGCACCCCAGTGGGGACCCCCACCCTGAAGGGCGTGTGACCAGCTGCAAACAGCCCTCAGCCCCTCATCCAGGCTGGCCAGGCACCCCAGTGGGGACCCCCACCCTGATCCAGGACACCCTTCAGGGCAAACCAGCCGGCCCCCAGGCCTCTATCCTATATAGTAAAAGGGTAATATGCCTCCCAGCACTGGGATCAGCGGAGCCGTGAGGCCTCCTGGCACCAGATCAGCGTGACAGGGTGCAGCGCCCAAACCCCCTGATTGCCCTGCGGCTCTGTGTGTGACAGGGTGTGGCGTCCCAACCCCCTGGTCAGCCCTGCTCTGTGTGTGACAGGGGGGTGGCGCCCCAACCCCCCCCCCCCCACGGGCCCTGCTGTGTGTGTGACGGGGTAGAGCCATAACCTCCCCATCGGCCCTGCCCTGAGTGTGACAGTGGTGGCGCCCCAACCCCCTGATCAGCCCTGCTCTGTGTGTGACAGGGGGCGGTGCCCTAACTCCCCTATCAGCCCTACTCTGTGCGTCACAGGGAGGAGCTCCCCAACCCCCTGATGGGCCCTGCTCTATGAGTGACAAGGGGGAGCTCCCCAACCCCCTGATGGGCCCTGCTCTGTGCATCACAGGGGGTGGCGCCGCAACCTCCCCATTGACCCAGCCTTGAGTGTGATAGGGGGCGGTGCACCAACCCCCCAATCAGCCCTACCCTGAGCGTGACTGATGGTGGCATTGCAACCTCCCAATCCGCCCTGCTCTGTGCATGACAGGGGGCAGCGCCCCAACTCCCCAATCAGCCCTGCTCTGAGCCCGACCAGGGGCTGCACCTAGGGATTGGGCCTGCCCTCTGCCACCCGGGAGCAGGCCTAAGCCAGCAGGTCGTTATCTCCCGAGGGGTCCCAGACTGCGAGAGGGCACAGGCCCGGCTGAGGGACCCCCCCTTCCCCCCCTGAGTGCACAAATTTTTGTGCACCGGGCCTCTAGTTATAATATAATATAATATCCAAATTATGATGGATGCAAGCAGCAAGGCAGGGATTGCTATATCAGGTCTATAAACAGGAAAATTGAAATTCACCTAGTAAAACGATTTTCACTTGGCCTCAGTGGCCTGGATATGATTATTTTGCTTTTATTATTATATTTAAGTCATTACATCTGTTTCCAAAATGTTCTGGAATGGAAGAATTAACAGGAAGCAAGTTCTGCAACTGAATCCCCTTTCTCTCCAAGCATAGCATCCATGGTGATGAATGAACCGAGGGGAAGAAATAAAAGCAGCCCCGAACTGAAAGGAAAAACCGCCCGGCTGCTTAGGGGAACCTTGGCTAGCACGGGATGGAGAGAAGCCATTCCTGTGTCTCCTCTGAACACGGTTCTTGAAAATCCCAAGCAATCGTCAAAAGGCCAAGTGTGTGTGTGTGTGTGTGTGTGTGTGTGTGTGTGTGTGTGTGTTCTTTAACGAGGCAAGATGAAATGGTGGCAAGAAATTTGCATTTTTTTTGAGAATGTCACCTTGGGGCCAGTTCTTCTGATTTAAAAAAGGAACCAAGCCAGGCCTCTACTACCTTGTAAAGCTGTGAAAATACGTTTGCGGAAGCAAAAAAGGGCCCCTGTGAAGTCGGTGTGAGATACGTTCAGGGCCAGGGAAGTTTTTAGACCCCGTCGTCTATTGGCTAAGCCCTGATGAGTTTACCAATGATAAACTTTTGCATTCGTCTTGCTGCTTTCCAATGAAGGAGGTGATTCATGAACTCACCAGTGCTTGTTGAAGGTCAACCAGCATCCTGTCCTGGGCATGGGATAAGCCGGCTTGAGTCTCGCCATCACGGGCTCCCGGTCTAATGGGATAACAAAAAGACCACACTGTGAATTTCAAATGCTACACATGATCCCAGCAGCTCTCACAGTTGATTCCATCACACACTAGGATGTACTTGAGCACGGCCTTAGAATACAACTAGCTTTTGGCCAGCCATGAAGTGGGGGGAAATGAAGGATACCACGAAAATGCAGACAGCATGGCATTCTGCACTTGGGGAAGAAGCGGAGAATAGTGTGGATGGACCATGTGTGTTTGGGACGGAAGTAGCACGAGGTTAGGATGGAAAAGTTACATGGAAACAGCGCGATGGTAGTTCTCGGTGCCATGACAAGGAGCATGGTGTTCTTATGTAAATACTAAGATGCTTGACAGCTAAAAAGCACACAAACAAAACACCGCATCCTGATGTTACCACTCAGGACTCTAAGTCACAGGACCCCCAGTGCACATGGCTCAGAAAGAGATTTGATTGGTTCGCAGAAGTGAAGACGCCCATTAGATGTCAGGCACAGCTGAGTTCAGGGGACCAATGGCATCGCCAGGATCCATCGCTCTGTCAGCTCTGGTCGGCCCCATTCTCAGGCTCCTGGTAGGGAGGTCTGACCTCAGCCTGCCGCATGACCTTAAACTCCCAGCTGGAAACCCGTCTCCTTCTGGCTTAAGTGACAATGTCGGTACTTTATTCACTATTTGTTTCTATCTTAACAGCACGGTGGTTAGAGGAGAGAATCTGTATGATATGGGTCCTTTGAAATGTATTCGAATTGCTTGATATCCTTGTAAATTCTGTAAATAATCCAGGAACTTGAAAATCAGTTTTCTTTTCCAATTATTGAGAGCAGTTTCCTATGTTATGTTGTTAGATAATAACCTTACTAGATTTTTTTGTCTGCTAAATATTATATCTAATAACAAATATATAATTATATATAATAATATATAAAAATATATTATAACCTATAATTATATAATACATAAAAATATACATTATAACATATATAACATGTAATTATATAAGATATGAAATATATATTGTGTATATTATTCATCAGACAAAAATATATATAACTATATATATACAACTATATAAAGAGAAAATTAGACTCAAATACACGTTTACTTATTTATAAAGTACAATTTATTCTGCATTTTAAGACTTTCTCGTTGGTATTGTTTTAAGTGATATCTACTAACATTGCTAGAAATAGAAGTCTCCCACATTTTTAATTTCCCAGAAAACTCCTTAAAATATCTACAGATCTCCTAGTGCCCAGTCACACAGCCGGGACAGGTCTGCATTCATTCTCTCTAACAAGGGCCTCTTGGCGAGGCTATAATGCTGGCTTTGCAGTAGCACTGACTGAAGTTGCCCGAAGCCCGACTTCCTTTGTTTGGTTTAAGACTGTAGCTGTTTTTCTCTTGTTCGTAATGATATTAATATTTCTTTCTAAAGAATGGGGCCCTTCTACCAACTATCTTCTTCATCCGAAAGAATGGATACACACACACACATACAGTATATATGGATGATAAATTACACATATCATGAACATATTTACGGTGGTTACACACCAATTCCATTTAAAGCCTGTGTCTGTGGCAGAAGGAATCAGAGCACAGACCCCCACCCCATAGAATGTCAGAGGCAGGCCTGTCGGGGACCTGAAAGCATGGAGAACTCAGAAGGTCCTGCAACCATTGCCAAGGTTGCCCACGGGCAGGGCGCATGCCCACGCCGCTGGACAAGCCGCTCTGGTATGAGACTCCCCGTGTGCGGTATGGAACCCATTACCGGTTTTCCGTTATGAACGAGCGGACCGGAGGGTCCTGTGACTTCGCTGCACGAGAAGGTCTACTCCTGGCCGAACACAATCTGTCCACAAACCCATCCCGAGGCCCAGGCCTGCCAAACCCAGCCTCGCAGCCCAGCCTTCCTGGGGTCCTGAGACTGACAGTCTGACTTTTCACATCTCCATCTTAAACGTGACTTTAACCAGAAGTGACAGCGTGGACCCTGGCATGTGGACCAGGGAGGGGTGGGGGGGGGGTGGATGTTTGTGGCCAAGCTGCTACCCCAAGGAGGGGGACAGTTATAGTCACAGTGTCTCGGCCAGGGAGGCCTATTGGCTTTGATTATAGGAGCCGAGGCCGGGGATGCAAGCCAAGTCCTGCTCGCAGGGAGCGCTCACCTTTATGAGAACCCGGGGGTATTGCCATCATAAATCTCCGTGACTGCATGTGGGGGCCCCGTTGTTAGCTGGCACTTTGCGCAGACCTTGCCGAACGCAGGTCTCCTTTCCAATTGCTTTGGCAGGTGGGCAGGCGGGTCAGCGGGACGCAGGGAGGGGCACGAGGGGAGCAGGGCCCAGGCTGGCCCTTCCTGGCACGATTCAGTGTGCCCTGGGCTGTAAACCATCGAGGGAGGGCTGGGGGGAGAGGGCACCTGGACCTAGAAAGAACCTCCGATTGTCCCCGGAGAGCTGCCCTAACACCTAATTCGTCATGACATCGCCCCATATGTTCATAGTGATTATGGACATGCAGGTTTTCTGAAACGGGCCTGATTGGAAGGAGCCAGAGAGAACATTTCTCCTTATGAGACCACGTGCTCCAAGTCTGGGCCTGGAAACTCCCTTCAGAATATCCCCCTTCTGCCATGAGTTCAATGAAGCATCTCCATGCCCTTTGTCCCCATTCGGGTTGAAACTGGTGACAAAGCAGAGTCCACCTGGGACACACGCTGGCCCTCGAGCACCTGAGGCCTCCTACTCCTGATAAGACTTTCAAAGACACCTTGAGGTTGTGAGCCTGCCCCTTACAGGGACCTACAAAGTCAAGAAACAAAAGAGATGGGTCCCTTGTCCAGCCTGTGTGGCTCAGTGGTTGAGCACCGACCTGTGAACCGGGAGGTCACAGTTCGATTCCGAGTCAGGGCATGCCTGGGTTGTGATCTTGATTCCCCAGTAGGGGGCGTGCCAGAGGCAGTGGATCCATGATTCTCTCTCATCATTAATGTTTCTCTCCCTTCCTCTCTGAAATCAATAAAGAATTTTTTTAAAAAAGAGATGGGTCCCCCATTTGTGAATTAGGTTTTTCTCACTCAGGGCACTGTCCCTGTCAACTGGGCACGACCCTCCTGTGCTGGGCCAGGTCACCGGCTTCAAGCATGGCATCCCTGCCAGGGGACTTGCTCCATCCAGACTCATGCTCGCCCTGCCTCTCTTCTGATCCCAGCTGAGCTGCTAAGCTGAAACGGGAAGCAGTAATGGGAAGGGAAGGCAAGGAGGAGGGGGGAGGACAGGATGGTGAACAAACTGAAAAGACTGTGTTCAAGACACCATCTGAGGAGGGTAATGATCTGTCTGAAAATAAATTGAGCCACGTGATGACTCTTCCTTTGAATGTCTTACATCACGGCCAGATTCACCTTCCGTTTATCTGCACAGGAGGCCACAGGGCGGAGAAAGCCAGGGTGTGATGGGACAGAGAACTTGGGCTTAGCCCGACTCTCAGCCACTGGGTGACGCGTACCGCCCCTCAGGCCCCAGCAGCTCCTCGTCTGTGACCTAACCCGGGGTTTCTCCCCGGCATCATTATTGCCATTTTGTCAGGATAATGAATCCCTCGTTGTGCGTTCCATCCTGTGCGATGTAGAATGTTAGCTGCTTGTCTCTAGCCCCTCCCTACTAGAAGCCAGCAGCACCCCGCCCAGTGGTGACAACCAAAACATGTCCCCAGACTTACCAAATGGCCCTTCAATTTTGTTTTTGTTTGTTTGTTTTTAATATTTTTATTGATTTCAGAGAGGGAGAGGGAGAGAGAGGGAGAGAGAGAGAGAGAAATATCAATGATGAGAGAGAATCATTGCTCAGCTGCCTCCTGCACTCCCCACACTAGGGAGAGAGAGAGAGAGAGAGAGAGAGAGAGAGAGAGAGAGAGAGAGAGAGAGAGAGAAATATCAATGATGAGAGAGAATCATTGCTCAGCTGCCTCCTGCACGCCCCACACTAGGGATCGAGCCCGCAACCGGGAATGAAACCATGACCTCCTGGTTCACAGGTCAATGCTCAACCACTGCACCCTGCCGGCCAGGCCAAAGTCCCTCAGCTTTGAACCACTCATCTGATCTCTATGATCATGATATCCTTTTTCCTGAAACGTGTTTTTCTGGGACAAGAGGACGCTTCTCAATGGTTCCTTTGAAAAGCGGCCTCTTCGAACGAGTCCAGTCCCTTTATTTTGATTAAGTGTGTGTCTCCTTATCACCAGTGTGAGGGGAGATACGATCTTGTGTTCCTCTCTGATCGCACAAACAAGTCACAGTGACTCATTCATTGCGGGCACCAGGAGCCTCTGCCGGCAGGTGCTCCGGGGATGTGCACTATAAATCACCATTCTCTGAATCGCTTGGGGCTGCTGTTACAGGGCTAGGGAACAATGACTTCGGAAAAACATTTTTTAATGAGGGAAGTTCCTTTCTACTTATTTGCTCGATTCCTCCAGTCATCACACATACACAGGAACTGCTTTATGCTTTTATTGCACGCTTTGATCTTAGAGTTCCGGGCTTTTACCAAAGTGGTCATCGGAGACAAAGAAATCAGTCAGGAATGTCAAGATCATTGGGGCTTTGACGGGACAGTCCAGAGCGCGCTGGGATCCTGCACAGTCCACTGTTACCACCTGAAGGAAAGTCTGCCTAAATGTTATGTATCGATGAAGAATTTCCGGTCGGGGATACTGTTGTTTTGTCTCAGGGGTACCTTCCAAGCAGTTTCCTGACATAATCAAGAAGCAACAAGGGCTGTAAAGCTGTCATGTTTAAAGAACTTTGTTTGTTTGTTTGTTTTCGTTGCCAAATATGACCTGAGACTTGCCTTCATTATAACAATCCACGAGGTTGGTAGGAAGCAACTAACCCATTCACGTCCAGCAATTTGGTGGCTGCGCAGATTCACTTAAAAGAACATCATCGTTGCCTAAAACTACATGGCTTAGGCCAGTTCACACCACAAGGGAAACTTTCCTTATCTTTGCAACAACCTTAAAAAAAACACATTTGTTCACTCGTTTACTCCTTTAAGGAAAATTTTCTCAAATACTATGTGCGGGCATCGGGCTGGGGATAGGATGGTAAACAAAAATCCCCCTGTCCGCATGGAGGGGAAGGTCCAGTGGACTAAAGGGGCGTTAACCACACACTTTCATGAATGAGTGGCTCGCGCTCTGAAGGAGAGGCACGTGCCCTGTATGAGATCCGCTCCATTCAGTAGGGACCTGAAGGGCCATTAGGAGTTCACTGGATGAAGAAGGGAAAAGATGGCGTTCAAGAAGGGAACAGCACATGCGAAGTCTCTGTGATGAGAGGAAGAAGGGCGAGGATGAAGGTGGCCAGTGTGATTGACACTAAGGTAAATGGAGAGAGTCAGGAGAGATGAGTTTAAGAGGTGGGCAGAGGTCAGATTTTTCAGTTCAGATAACGAGGTCTTCCAAGCAATGAGAAGACCACGAAGAGTTTTAAGACAAGGGTTGAAATGATCAGTGCTATTTAAGCAAGAGGTTGACAAAATCACATTTTGAAATTATTTTGGCTGAGGTGAAGGAAGGGATAGGAGGGGCACACGGAGGGCGTGCTGGTAGGGAGTTGAATAGAATGTTTCGCTGGTCCAAGCAATAGAAGATGACTGTTTGCATTAGAGTGATGGAGACAAAGAGAAGTGACCAAGTTCAAGAGTTATTTGTTGCGTCACATCCATTGGAATCTGTGGTACACGTATCGGTGGGGGAAGAGAGAGGGATGAGAGGTGGGAGAGAGATTGTGAGGATGACCCTGGAAACACTGCGCCTCTCTTGAGCACTATTTTGTGTGGTTA
>NW_005874873.1:0-13993 GCF_000147115.1 Myotis lucifugus
AACAGTTTACTAACGTTTAGGTTCATCTTCTATACCTTACACAGTGCCAGCATTTTAGAGACTTTATACATTTTAAATTTGGGTTTAGAATCTGAGGAGGGGTTATATTTACAATAAAGAAAACATTTCAATAAATTAACATAGAAAACATATATTTTTAAAGTAAAACATTATAATCAACTTAAATATGCTTTGTAAACATATGTTGATAAACTATCAAATTGACTCAATGTTTTCTAAAATTGAAGTTATAGCCTCCTGCAACTCAGAATAATATACTCATTTTTGAAGTTCAGAATATTTGTAAATGCTGCTTTGTATAAGCTTTTGTTGCAATACTAAGGATTAAAATGACTATTTCAAATGCATATAACTATTCTCCCCTCCCCCCAATGCTAGAGCAAAAGGTGAATTATTTAATGGGTGGATTATGTAATAGATGAATGATGTGATAAAACAACATACATGTATATATAGTATACATACACATACTCAGGGAATATATATTTATAGACTTAGTAAATTGCTAGCACTGACCATGTTAGCCAGCCCACAAATTATTCAGTGCAAATCTCAATTTGTGTGACTTCACAGTGTATTTGGCACCATTTCTTTAACAACCTCAGCCTTACTGTCTTATCGGAAATATATCAGCCATAATACAAATGTTTATTATTTACATGAAGTCCAATATTCCTATGGCTGGATAAAATGACTCAAAATGGTAGTTTACCAGGACCTCCAAAGATACAAACAGCCTTATGTTAGGTTCTTAAGCTATTAAAGGAGGAATTGTCTGAATCCTTGTATTTTATTAAACAAAGACTTAAATATAAGGACATGCCTGCAATTTACTATGAGTCTCTCTGAGCTTCCTAGGTGAATACTGTCAGCAAAAATCCATGCCTAGATGGAATATCTCTAAAACTAACTTAAGTAGACCAGAGAGCAGCAATGTGATTTCATAGTTAATATTTTCTAAGACACAGTACCTAAATTTATTTTGAGAAAATTCAGTCCTATCAATTTCTAAAACACAAACCTTTGTCATTCAAAGCTTAGAATTATTGAAATACATTGAAATAGCCATAGCCACTCTCTCTTACCTGGAACAAATAAAAATTCGTTCTAAGTAAGTAGTAAAGAATGGTCATTTTATTGTTTGTGTTATCTTTGTTATTAGAAAAAAAGAGCGCTTAAAAGGTTTTGCATTAGCAGTCTCTGCAAAGCAAATTTTAGATGGTACATTTCACTGGATTTAAAAAATAGTAATATTAGCTCTCTTGTATGAGCAAGCAAATAATTTCATGAACATTGTTATACAAGTTTCAAATTGCTAAAATATGCTGGCTTGGATGAACTAAGTGTATTTCTCTTTTCAACTTTACACTTATCTTGTGTGTACAGCTGATATCCCTAGTGTCCAATCTGAGTACAGGCTTTCATCCTGTTGTCCAGGGAATGATGGGCACAATTCCTTTTGACACTGATGAGAGGTGAATACATAAATCCAGCCCACTTCAGTGAAAATGGACCCATAATTTTTTTTTACCCTGAAGAAAAATACAGTAATAAAGTTTAAAGATGGGAAAAAATACAGTCAAACTCTTCAGGTGTACCATTAGTTAATGATAGTCAGCAAACATTACATTTTGCCTTGAGGACAGTAAGTTCCAGATTTGCATTTAGGTGCTCATGAATTCTAATAATCGTGGATTTCTATATGATAGCAAGAAACCTAAAAGCACGAATGATAGGTTTTTCACATTTCAGTGAACTCAAAAGTTGAAACTAAAAAAGAAAGGTATGCGTTTTACATATTTTCTTCTACCTCTATTCTCCACTAAGATCTTTCTTGCAAAATGAGTATATGCATTTCCTATAAATATTTAGAAGTTGAGAATATACACTATTTCCAACATAAAGACTGCACCAATTTTAAAAAGTGTGTATCTTGTATAAAACTTTAATGGTGTCTCTGAACTAGTATTTTCAAGATTACATCAGCATTTCTAAGATTTGGGGGAAAAATTACTTGGCATAGTGCGTAAGAACAATTACCCTTATATAAAAATATCCTACCACTAATAGTAGCTAAAGAAACATGCTATGAAAAATTAAGGCTATACAGCACAACATTTTTATTTTCTTAATAACCATGTAATTATTTATGATTAATTGACCTACATAATTCATTATTAGTCTGTTTATATCATTAGCCTCTAGCATTTCTGAGATTATAAATTTTATTATAATGGCCACAGTATCTATTAACCCCTCTACCTTCTCTAGTAACCTCTTTACCTTTTCTATTTTTGAGGGTGTTCTGAGTTCTAGTGTAACAATACTGGCAAGAAAATCCATTTTATTTACATAGTTCATAACTTTGTAAGATCCTCTTACACTCTTTGCATGTTATTTTTAATCTATGGTCTTTAGATGAATACCTTAATTCTTCTCTTCCCACATATAAAAATCTCAATAATAATAATTCTGTTAGCTATCTTTTCATAGAATCACAGATTAATATTTTCAGAAAAGAACTCCATGAGTTATAAATTATAATGCAAAATAACCTTATAATTTGGAGTATATTTATTGTGAATGCAATAAATATTATTTTAAATCAATATTTTGTTGAATGCCTCCTATGTGCATATCACTGTGCTAGGTAAAAGGTGTCAAAAACAAATAAAATAAAACCTGCTATAAAGTGGCTTCTATTTCTACAGTAAAAACCATTCATATAAAACAGCCACCTTCAAAGGAAGTAGGACATAAATAAATTTAAATAGAAACAAATACCAGAAAAGTATTAGCAGCAATATTCTAATTATTAGAGAAATTAATTTCTCTGAATATTAAAAGAGAACAAATTTTTGTTCTGAGTCTCATCAGTGACTTTATCCTTTTAGTTAATGCTGCAAATTGAAGCAAAGAAGGACACAGATAAAGAGGTATAATGCTGGAAATAATCTCATTCATAAACAAAAGGAAGTAAAGATCAGATTCAGGAAGGAGGTTTGGGGTTGGCATTAGGTGAATGAACAAAGGCATTTTAGTGTCTACTTTGAGATGGATATTGTCTGATGGCATAATTGTTGAAAGAAGGTAATGTGCTGGAATGCAGGTGCATTGGAGGGAGGACCCATAGCAGTGCTTTTTTATCTTATTATCCCTATCTATGAAAAAGATTCAATGCTCTCAAATAATAGCTGATTCATAGTAGCCAAGTTCAAATATAGTTATTTTTCCCGAGCTTAATCCTACTACTAGAAACTCTCACGATATGCAGCAATGGTTCTCTTCTGAAGGAAGAGCTGTTTGTAAGATATAATGCTCTATTTCTGAAGTCATATTTTCCTTCCTCTGGAGCTACTAAATCTCCAACATAAAACTCTACTCTACTTCCCATTCTAGGGCCTAAAGTTGGAGACAATAAGCCTCTCCAGACCAGTACTTACTGTCCTGATCACTTCCAACTGACCCCCACTGATGGCCTGCTCATCCCCAACTGGCCTCCCTGCTGGTCTGCTTACCCCCAATGGCCCCACCCCCCATCAGCCTGATCACCCACAACTGCCATCCCATCCTGGCCTGATCACCCACAACTGCCCTCCCCTCTTTGCCTCTAACTGCCTCTACCTTGGCCCCACCACCATGGCTTTGTCCAGTAGAATGTCTGGAAGGTCTCCTGGAAAGTCTCCCAGTCTAATTAGCATATTACCCTTTTATTAGTATAGATAGAGGTCTGGTGCATGGGTGGGGGCCAGCTGGTTTGCCCTGAAGGGTGTCCTGGATCAGGGTGGGGGTCCCCACTGGGGTGCCTGGCCAGCCTGGGTGAGGGGCTGATGGTCATTTTCAGGCTGACCACGCCCCGCGACGACCCAAGCTCCCAGCCTCTCCTTTTTTTCTTTTTTTTTTTCAGCACCTCCTTGAGCAGAGGCCAGGGCGGGCTGGAAGCAGGTATCTGAGATTTATTTATCTTCTATAATTGAAACTTTGTAGCCTTGAGCGGAGCCCAGGGCTGGCCAGGGGAGGCGGGAAGCTTGGCTTCCTCCATTGCCGGGGGCAACCCAAGCCTCCTGCTCACTCCAGCTCCGTGACCACCACCATCTTAGTTGGGTTAATTTGCATACTCGCTCCTAATTGGCTGGTAGGTGTAGCGGGAGTGGTGGAGTGATGGTTAATCTGCATGTTTCTCTTTATTAGTGTAGATGGAAAACATGGGGCAAACAAGAAAGAATAAACAAGGAACCTGAAGAGAAAGGTAAAATACTAAACAAGCTGATATGTATTGTTTATAAAATATTAAGAAAAAAACATTGAAAAGGTAAACTGAAACAAAATTTTAAGAGGCCCATAAATTACTGAAATCTATAGCCTTTATTATTATCATTCATCTAGACTCTGGAAACCTTCCTACATTCTCTTGTCATCTGTCCATAATATTTCACTACCTGGAAAACTTTAGGCTAATGGATGTAAGATTCCACACTTTACTCTCTCCTTTATATTATAATTAAAACAATTAAATAATCATCCTAACATCTGGTTCTCCACCATCTTATACAAAAGTTTGAATAACAAATGTAACTTAATTCTAAATAATATAATATGCATAAATGCACTATATTAAATGCATACTTTTTCATATCAAATAATAATTTAAACCCTCAAGTGAAAATTAATATGTCCATTAACAGCCTTATCCAACTTCAGTTTCCACAATTCTTCTCACAAATCTCTTAGTATAGTTAGGATAATGTCTTTTCCATTTATACATGTACCAAGCTAATTCTCACCTTCATAGCTTTGGTCAAGAAGTTTTGTTTTGTTTTGTTGTGTGTGTGTGTGTGTGTGTGTGTGTGTGTGTGTGTTTTTGTGTGTGTGTATACTTTTAATTTTACTTTTGATCTTTTATTTTTTGACATTCAATTATTTGTATGTTTGACTGCACACATAGTGCTTACATATATAGAGATATTGGTCATTATTCTATTACCTCAGCTAAACCAGAAATTCCGAAAGAATAAAATATTCCACTCACTCTTGATTTGCTCATAGTATGCTGAAGTAAAAAGAGCACTGAAATTAGAGTATATGTATAAACATATGTAAGTATATATCTATTGCCTAAAAGTATACAGGTAAAGCGGATTTTGTGATGATAAAGGCCATGCAATGTACACTATAACACATGGTCTATCAGTGATATAAAACAATGTTCTGGTTGGGAGCATGTGGGAGGCAATCAATCAATGTGTCTCTCTTACATGTCTCTCTCTCTCTCTTCCTCTCTCTCTCTCTCTCTCTCTCTCCCCCTCCTCCTGCTGCCTCCCTCCCTGCCTGCCACTCTCTCTAAAAAGCAATGGAAAAAATATCCTTGGGTGAGGATTAACCAAAAAAAGATATTGTGTTTAATTAAATAGACACAAGAAGAATATCATATAGAAAGATGTTAAAAAGATGGCAATATAATTAACATATAGCAAAATTTATATCCCCCTTGTAACTGCCAATTTCTATATCTGAGTTTTAAGTAATTTAATTTTCCTTTATTCACCTCAAAGCACAAAGTATTTGTGGAGTATTATTATAAGCACATTACACTTCCTAACCCTTTATCTTTCCAGATGTGTTATACTATTATGTAAATCCTCTACTCAATGTTCTTTTTCTAGTGATCTCTCATTTGACCTTGACAACCCACAGTTTTGTATCTAAGAGTATGTATTAATCTACATCTCCCTTCTGCTTTTCAAAACTAATTCTACAATTGCTTGGTTTCAAATCCATCTTATCCACACCTATGGAGCTAAGCATAATAAATGGTGTCCCAGGTTGGTTTTTCCAGGAAGGAGATATCAAAACATAGTTAAGTGCACAAAAGGTTTATTTGGGAAGTACACATGTTATAGGAAAATGGAGGAATAAGAGTAAGCAGGGAGAGTCAAAGTTTCTGCCAACCAACCACCAACCCTGAAGCAAAGGCTGTCTATCTGCAAGTCCCACACTGCGCAGAAGTGGCCAGGTCCTTGTAACTCTGCCTTACTCAAGAATTGAGGGAGGGCGCCTAGAGAATAGTGTGACCTCAACTTGACAGCAGAGGTGGACCCTAAAAAACACTTAACAGTTGGAGTTGTCAGATAACTGCATTCCTTGCATCTGAGCATCTATAAATGGTAACTAATACTATCCTTGTCTGCTGCTGTCCTAGGTTTATTCATCTAGCTCCACGTCTTCTCCATTTAGCCTCAGTAAAATCTTTTATTAAAGGAAACAGTCTCTATTTTATTTTTCCTGTCAGCAAGGAGCATATGGCCTGAAACCTAGAAAGCACATAATAAATACCTGTAAAACTTTATTAGATGGCTAAGTTTAGCCCTTTTTGCATTGCTGAGGTCATTAAGCAACAGCTGTAGATCTAAGCCACCATTATTGCTTCTAAGGATCGCTAAAAAAGGCGGAATTAAACACAAATTAAATTATCCTTAGCTCTGGTAGCCCTAGTATCTGCCCTTATAAACTCTTCTGGTAAGTATCTCATACTTCTACCTGACATTAAAAGCCACACTTCCCAAAAGTTTTAATATTCAGGATAACTCCAATTTCTTTCATGAGCCCCTTTAGAGGTAGAAAACAGACTAATCTGAATTTGAATTTGTATACTCCTTGCAATTCCACACTTTATATAATCAGTCCCTACCCAGTGAACATTTTTCAGTGCTTTCCCTGCCCCTACAAGTTTCAGCATAGAACTTGCTTGACTTCAATTTTTAAGGCCTTAGAGCAGTGGTTCTCAACCTTGGCTGCACATTAGAATCACCTGGGAATCTTTTTAAAATTCTGATTTCTGGGCCTCATCCTCCAGAAATTCTGTTTCTTTGTTACTAATGTTGTGGCCGCAACCCATAACAAAGAAACAGAATTTCCGGAGGATGAGGCTCAGAAATCAGGATTTTAAAAAGATTCCCAGGCGATTCTAATGTGCAGCCAAGGTTGAGAACCACTGCCTTAGAGTTTGTAACTGTGCTACGAACAGTCTACATACAGTGGGGCCTTGACTTACAAGTTTAATTCGTTCCGTGATGGAGCTCGTAACTCAAATTACTCGTATGTCAAATCAAAAAGTGAACGAGTGAGACACAAAAAGTGAACGAGTGATGTTGGGCTGATGTTGTGGCGTTCACTGCGCCAGCTAGCGGTGGGTTATCTGAAGCTGGCTCCTAACCCGAATTTTAGCTCGCAACTCAAAGCAAAAAATCGGCCAAGAGACGGCTCATATCTCGAAAAACTCATTAGTTGGGACACTCGTAAGTCAAGGCCCCACTGTATTTAAAAAAATACCCATCTGAAATGAACTGCATTGGTGATGGGGCCCCAAAATGACTGTCAGAGAACAACAAACGGCAATTTTCAGAGAAGATATAAGCACTTCGTTACAAAGCTTCTTTCTTAGAATTATATAAGCGAAAACAACATCCCAGAAGCTCATTGATAATAAAGGTCTGTTTCCAGAATAAGGAAGGACTCTCACTTCACAAAACAATAAAATTTTAAAAATTTAAAGTATTTATCCATAATTTTCTTTTTAACAATTCACAATAAAATGAGGTGACTCATTCCACATCTCCTGAGTTTGATATAAGATCAATGTTCTCAATCAACCTTAGTATCATTTACTGTTAAATCTGTTAAATTAAAGAGGGCAAAAGTAGATTCAATATTTTGTGGTTTGCAAATGGAACTGATTATTCTTTCCCCTTCCTCCATATTTACCTGAACTTAAAGTAGGTACGAAAAAAAAAAAAACACGCTTCAAATATGATTAGGTACTTGGATTTAGAAAATTAGGGCCACCTGGCACTGCCATGCAAGCTGTGCTCTGCACAACTCCAGGCAATGACTTCCACATAGACGGCGATGTAAACGCACTGGTGCCCTGTGCAATGCAGGGGCCCTGAGTAAGGAGAATCTTTCTCTTTCCTCTGCTACTCATGTAGACCATGTGATAAATCATCTCATTTTTCTATAGTCAAAAGAAAACTAAACTTCACCAAAGAAGATACACATATAAAAATATGTCATTGGGGAATTGCAAATTAAAGCATCAATAAGATACTATTACACACCTCTTAGACTCACCAAAATCCACAACACTGACAACACCAAGTGCTAGTGAAGATATGGAGGAATAGAAACTTCCATCCATTACTGGGGGGAATGCAAAATGGTACAGCAACTTTAGAAGACATTTTTGTATTTAAACAAACAAACAAACAAACATGTTCTTACTGTATGATCCAGCATTCATGTTCCCTTGTCTTTAACCCCCCCCTTCCCAAATAAAAAATATTATGTCCACACAAAACCCTTCACAAGGATATGTACAGCAACTTTGTTCATAATTGCCAAAACTTGGAAGTAACCAAGATATCCTACAATAGGTAGATGAATAAATAAACTGTAGTACTGAGAGGAGTTAGAAACAGGGTTAGGCAGACTGGGTAAGCGGGGGAAGAAGAAGAAAGTACAGACATAAGTGCAGGGCTGAGCAGGGTCGAGCTCCAAACTGCAAGGATGTTTACCTTGCAGGAGCAGACTGTTATAGGATTTCAGGGCAGGAGGAATAGGGAAACTGAGACAGAAAAGTTAAAACAAGGCCAAACAGTGTGGACAATTTACAGCCTGCTTGTAACTAACAAACCTATTATCTTCCTCAGCCAAGGCCACAGGGCAAATGGTTAAAAAACCTCCCTCATGAGCGAATGCAGGAAGGCAGGTGGAAAGGGGAAAGGGGAAAAAAGGTCGTTTTACTCCTTAAGCAGAGAATCCAGCAGTCTCAAGGATTGGCAAGATAAAGTTGCCAGGTACTTTTCATGAATTCTGGAAAGCCACAACAAAGTAAAAAAGGAACCTGGAGAATTAATCCCATACCAAAATAGTCAGAGGAATTTTGAAGTCTATGGACAGGAGGGTGTGTGATGCCTCTGACCCCCACCCAACTTGATCTTCAGATTACCTGAGAACCCGTCTGCGCTTCACGAGCCAGATATATATGTTTGCTTGCTTTGCTTTTGCTTTTTCAAGAAAGGTGCATGTTTAATTGCTTTTAATAAATTGGCTTTTTCCCAAGGCAGTCAGGGTCTCATATAAACTCATTTATATGAGAAGACAAGGATAGAGGTTGGGGACAGCCCTCTTTCACTGACTCAGGGGGCTGTCCCATCTGGTAACACCTCTCTGGTGTCAGTGAGAGGTAGCTGTAATAGTAGCAATGAAATACAATTTAGTGCTAAAAAATAATGAGCTACTAAGCCATACAAGGGCATGGAGGAAACTTAAATACATATTACTAAGTGAAAGATGTCAATCTGAAAAGGCTACAAACTATATGATTCCAACTATATGACATTCTGGAAAAGGAAAATCTATAAAAAACAGTAAAAGAATTATTGGTTGCTAAGAGTTAGGGGGAGGGAGGGATGAATATGAAGAGCACAGAGGATTTTTAAGGCAATAAATCTATTCTGTATGATACTCTCTAATGGGAGATACATGTCATTATATATTTGTCACAACTCATAGACTATACAAGTCAAGAGTAAACCCTAATGTAAACTATGGACTTTTGGAGATAATGATGGGTTAATATAGGTTCATAGATTATAGCAAATGCATCACTGCATGAAAGGTTGTGCATGTATGGGACAGGGAATACATGGGAACTCTGTCTTTCCACTAATTTTGCTATGAACCTGAAAGTACTCTAAAAAAATAATATTTATCTATAATAATAAAAGGGTAATATGCTAATTAGACTGGACAACCTTCCAGACGAAGCTGCGGCAGTGGGGGCCGAACCCCTTGCAAGAATTTTGTACATTGGGCTTCTAGTTAACTATAAAAAAGAGAACTGATTATGTGAACTATGATACAAAATAGAGGTTCCTGAAAGCAACATTTCCATATTTATGTTATAAATAATGCGGGTATAATCTTTTTATCCACAATGAAATATCTTCGTTTTATTATGTAAATAAAACATGATTTCTGATTAGAAAAAAAGAAAAACTATCAGAAAAAAAGGAATAATTACCTAACATTCTGACACTTAAATAGCACTATGAAAATCTTGATAACAATGCTCTCATGTATTTTCCATGCATAAGTATTATAATTTAAAAGTTAGTTATATTTTTGAACCTTTATCAAAAATTATAATATAGTAAAAGACCAAAAGTTCATCAGGTTTAAAAAATAAATCTATAAACCTTCAGGAAAATATATTTAGGAATAATTCATGGAAAGGGTTCACAGGAGAATTATATTTGAGAAAAAATTATTTTGTTTTACAAAAAACATGACAAGATTTTAGTAATGAGAAAAATGAATCTTTGGAAGGAAAAAAAAATCAATAAACTATTCTAGAATTAAACCAAATCAACAGTTCTAAAGCAAGTCTTACCTTAGTATAGGTAACTGCCATATTAGATTATATCTGGTGTTTCCAGGAACAATGCAATGCCATAAAGAAATGCAAGATGTAAGCACTCAATGTGTTAGAAGTGGTGCCAAGTAAGAGATCCCTTCCACAGAAATAGGATTGGATTGCTCTACTGACCCCTTTCCTCATTTTGCTGAAGACTAGGGAGAACATATGCACTCTCTCCAGAAGTGTCAAGACCAAGGATGTGATGGTTCCTGACCAGCACTCTTTCTTACCTCTTTCATGCTTTCTTTCCTTCCTAACAAAATATGACTAAACCAGCTTAAGGAAGTACCAGATAAGAGGGTGCGGGTGGGTGGAAAGGGAACAACTAAGCTGCCTCAGAGACAAATATATGGCAGATTGCTTTCCCCTCTGAATCTCTTTCATTTTGGCTCCAAAGGGTGTGACTTTTTCCTCATAAAAATATCCCTTATAAAATTCATGGTTGCAATTTAGGAAATAATAAAAAGAGACTATTCGAGCTAACAAAGAATAGATAAAAAAGAATATCTCATAGTCTAGCCCAGACTACTAAAAAATTGCAATGAAATTTTAGACCAAAGCCCCAGTTAGTAACTGCTTTGTTTGCTATTATTCCTTGTACATATCTTTTCCTTGGTATCCTTTGAGGAAAAGGGTTGACTATGCCAAAGCAGATTTCAAATAATCTTGGGTGTCCCAGCAAAATCAATAATGATCTAGATTTAGTTTCTAGATTTTCCTGAAAGCCATTATAATAATATACAAGTTTCCCTAAAATATAGAATTATGGCAGTCATATTACCACCATAATTCTATATTTATGTCAGCCTATTCTGCAAGAACAACAACCATCATTTGACCAATAATTGTAAGTCATATATTAAAAAAAATGTTTCTAGTGATTATTTCAGATCCTTAATTTCTTCCATTCTGACCAAGTTTTTCACAGATTCCTTCCTCTTGGCTCCTGACTTTTGGTTTTGTATCTCATTTAAAGTTTATTCTTGCACCATGAACTCTGGTGTTTCTATAAACTTCTGGCTTTGAAGCACAGCATTTATTGAATGAATGCAACTTGAACTCACTCCTCTGGCTCTTTCCATGAATACTAAGGGCCCAGTGCACGAATTCATGCACCCTGAAAGGAACTGTGGGCTGTGAGGCTGCGGTGGGCACAGGCAGGTCTTGGCCCTCCTCTGTGCCCCCACCCAGCCCCTCCTGCCGCTTCCCCTAGTCCCCTATCTGCTGGCAGCCCTGCTCCTGCCACCGCTGCTCCTACACGCTGATGGTGCTGGCCCTGCTCGCACCCACTGAAGGCGTGGAGCAATTGGGGCTGGCACCATCAGTGGGTGCGAGACGCGGCTGCTGCCCCAATCACCCCTCAGGAGCAGGGGGAGGTGGAGAAGCCCTCTGGGGCTATCAAGGCTGATAGCCACAACTCGCACCCGCTGAGGGTGCCGATTGGAACTGGCGCTGGGCGCTGGCAGTGGGTGTGAGCTGCGACTCCAGCACCAGCAGTGGGTGTGAGCAAGGCCATCACTGGCAGCGGGTCTGAGTGATGGCTGCCGGCCCCAATTCCCCCTCAGGAGCAGGGGGAGGTGAAGAAGCCCTGAGGGGCAATCGAGGCCAGTGCCAGGCACCAGCAGTGGTTGCGAGTGGCGGCTCTGGTGCTGGCAGCGGGTGCAAGCGGGGCCGGCGCCGGCAGCAGGTGCAAGCGCCTGGTGGGACCATGGCATGAAGAAGCAAAGAATTTTCAGTATCCATCAGAGGCTCTTCCCATGACAGCAACTGGCGCCCCACCTTGGTTTGGCACCTCTGCTCACCTGGTCCACCATCCCGCTGTGGCCGATGCCCACCATGTTCCACACTTTGCTGCCTGCTGCCAATGCCCACCATGTTCCACGTGCGCCCCCTGGTGGTCAGCGCATGTCATAGCGACCGGTTGTTCGGTTCTGCAGTTCAGTCTATTGCATATTAGGTAATATACATACATATGTGTATATATATATATATATATATATATATATATATATATATATATATATATATAAAGTTGTAAACCCTTTAGACACAACCCTTCATCCCAAAATAGAAGCAGATTCAGCCATTGATCACTTTTACTAATACTAAAACTTGAATTCAGTTCTTGACTAATCTTTTCATTACTTTGATAAGGCCATCTTTTGTAAAATGAACTCCTAATGTTAAATGGCAATACTTTCTCACCTCCTCCCTTTTACCTACTCCCTAACTCAATGTTCTTGGATCCTAGATTCTCTTAAGCACTGTAGGGTATCAATTGTCTCACTATAGTTTTTAATAAACCAAGCTCCAAGTCACTAAAGACTAGATATATGAGCAGTAAAAACAGTTAAAGAATAACTAAGTGAGCTAAAGAGGAGAGTACAAATAAATCCAGCAGAAGATGGAACAACAATTTTATACAAAATATTCAGAGATGAATCTTGTAATTAAAATTCATTTCAATTACTTTAAGAAATTGAGCTGAAGATAACTTCTATAATGTTCTATGAATGATAGCTACACACAATGAAAAAGCATAGAACAATGTATATATTTATAAAATATAAATAGTTGTCAATAAAAATGACATTAATAATGATGTGGTTAGCATCAATAACACCAATGAACTTTAGAAATTTCTCAAAGCAATTAATATTCATAACATTCAAAACACTTCTAAATCCCGATATATAATGATATATTCTATATAACTACATAAATATTATATAAAATAACCTTTGTAATATGAATATTTTACTCCTATTGATGCCCATAATAGTCACTTGCCATAACATAACCTAGATCTATGTATATGGATATATAAATTATAGATATGTGTATATGCATATATATATATCTCTGTATATGAGTATTTCTAAATATATATATGTGTATGTGTATATATATACATATATACACACTAATATATCTACACTAATAAAAGAGAAACATGGTAATTAGCATACGACCACTACCCTTCCCATTGGCTAATCAGCATATCCTTATGCAAATTAACTCAGCCAAGATGGCGGCCGGCAGCCATGCACTGAAGCGAGCAGGGAGGCTTGCTTGCTCCAGTGATGGCGGACTCCAACGTTCCCCGTCTCAGTTGCCGGCCTCTCAGCTGCAACTCTAAGCAACTATGTTGCAAATAAGAAGCTAAACAAAACCCCAGAAACCGCTTTCAGTCAGCCGGGCTTCAGCCAGCCGGACCACAACATTGTATCAAATACAGAAGGTAAAGGCCAGAAACCGTTTCAGCAGCGAGGCCTCAGAGCTAAAGCTGGCCCAGAATAGAAAAGAAAAAAAGAAAAAAAGGAGCGGTTGGGAGCTTCAGTCACCCGCCAGCCTGAAAACGGCCCTCAGCCCCTCACCCAGACTGGCCAGGCACCCAGTGGGGACCCCCACCCTGATCCAGGACACCTTCAGGGCAAACCAGCCGGCCCCCATCCGCCGCACCAGGCCTCTATTCTATATAGTAAAAGGGTAATA
>NW_005874874.1:0-13988 GCF_000147115.1 Myotis lucifugus
AAGTAAGTGTGACTTTAATTCATGGTGCCAGGCATCAGGAAACCAGGGGTTCAGTCACCCCTGGCCACTGTTGGTGTGGATTTGCTCAAATTCCAGCCATTCAGGTCCCCATTTTCACATCTGTAATCCCGCTGAGATAACAGATTTCTTACACTCCCTGGTCCTGCCCTTGGACCATGTTAGTGTCTGCTTGCCAGACTTGAACTTCGTGATTTCCTGCATGAAGTTAATTTAATGACTTTTTGGTATTTTCATTCAAAAGTTTCACATAAATTTTTCAAGTTTTGTATAGAAATTAGGAGACACCAAAAAATACCACCATCCATGAAAATGAGGAGACTTCCCTTCTCCCCCTGCAAATTCTAGGTCTATAAGCACATGTTGTGTTACCTTGAAAGATGAAAATGGTCAGCAAATGCTTCAGGAATGAATTTATTCTCACCCTGTGGGCCACGTGCTCCTTTGGGCCCTGGAGGGCCTGGAGTTCCCTCATCTCCCTTTACTGCGTATGCATCATAATATTCTGTCTTAAAGGAAAAAGAAATGAAGAAAAAGAAAAAATAGCTATTTATGGACATTCACCAAATGCAATGACTTCAATTTATTCTTTTTAGCCAAAATGATACTTTCCTCATTTTTCTCAATTCATAGGCTTATGTGTTAGCAGAAATAGGGTAGTCATGTATATGGGATGGATAAATTTAGAGATAAAAGTTGATATTTCTGGTATGGAATCATATATTTCATTTATATTTACATATATATCCATACAGACAGATATATCTATGTATGTGTGACTAGGTACACAGATATTAAAGTTTCACAAAATAGTGATTTACCTTATGAATATGATCAACTCTGATATTTTTATTCTGTTCTATTTCACTTTTTGAAAATGCTTGTCCTGATGCACTGAATTTATTTTATTCTCAGACCTACACATCAAACAGTACTCTATTGACTGTTTCATTAACTTTCAGGACACCATTGACCTACAATAAGTACTACTGTTTCTGACATATTCTATGGACCTACTTCTGGTCTCTTTAACCATCTAATTCCTAAGCAATTTCCTCTGATGGTAGGAGATGCTGCAGTTATATAGAGTTGAGCATGAGACAATACAGAGTGAGCTAAAAATGCTTAGACTTCCTCTAAAGTGCAATTGGAAAAGTAGATTTCACTTAGAATTCAGTCCATTTATCTTGAAGAGAAGATGAAAATGTAAAAGGTTTTTAAAAAACTCTGTTTTTTTCATATTTTACATGGGGCAATTCTTTGTTGACTTATTGAAAGATGAGGTAACAAGAACTTTGTGGTTAAGCAACAAGTAGAAAATAACAAAAAGAATGCATAATAATAGCAATAATAATCTGTAACAATAAAAGTGTAATATGCTAATTAGACCGGACATCCTTCTGGATGTCTGTCTGTCCTTCCTTCCGGACAAAGCCACAGCGGGCGGGGGCCAAGGCAGAGGCAGCAGAGGCCTGGCCACGGTGGCAGTGGGCAGGGGCCGGGGCCAAGGCCCTTGCACGAATTTCGTGCATCAGGCCTCTAGTAATGTAATAATCTTCTTCGTAAAATCCACAATGACCTCTGTGTGCCTGCAGAGTGTTGGCTAAGAGCTTTCACAAAATAGCCCGTTTCATCTTCCCGGCAACTCCATAAAAGTGTTTTGGGACTACTCGCATTTGAATCACTTGCTTGTAGTATAAAGATGCAGGTTTCCAGGACCTTCCTCCAGTGACCACGTTAAATTACTTGTCTGAGGGGTCTGAGAACTGCATGTGCAATAGGACAGCTCCTCTCCCCATGACTCTTGTACCATACACTGTACTGCCAAACCTACTCAATGAAGAAATGGAGGCCCTGCTCAGCACATTGCATGTGAGGAGCACTGTCTTTTGAGGGGGAGAGGAACAGATACCAGGACTCAGAGCCTGGCTCCCTTTTATTCCTCTCCTTAAGCTGCAGAATCACAGAATATAGAATGTGGCCACCCTGCAGCCAGAAGCTGACAGCCATCACATCCATGTCCTCACTGCAAGGAAGAGATGGCCTGCTGAGATGGAGCTTGGGCTGGGTGGTTGGTGTTTGCTGGCCCTGCATGAAACCTGAGCTTTTCCTGCTGCCTGAAGGTGCACTTGTCATGACTAGCTGAAAAGGGTGGAGCTGGCTCCCTCACCCCTGGGTGGCCATCTGTCCTCCTACTCTATTCAGGATTCAGGATCCCCTTGGGCCAGATCTGATCCTTCGTCCCCATAGCCCAGGATGGGTACTACTAGTGCATATCGAAGACCAAGTAGAAATATTTGTCCTTTGTCAAATAATGATAACAGCTATTGTTTTGCCCTGGTTTGATAAAAAAATAAATATTATAATCTCTATCATAACCATTAATGAGAGACCCTGATTCAAAATTTCCTTGATCAAATATGACATTGACATTGTCTTTAATGATACTTACTGGGCCACGAAATCCTGGAGGGCCAATGTCCCCTTTCCACCCCTATGGCAAAAAACAATTACAATTATGGGTACAGTCATCAAAAGTATTTACACATTTGGTAGACGTAAAAAGCAAAATGCACAGGTAAACAAGAAATCAATGCTCAAAGTAATGTTATTTCTATGTAATATACAAACTTTAGATTATTTTCCTGGAGGGCTGTCTCTGGGTCAAGAGTCCCATCAGCAAGGTTCTGAAGAGGTGGTTGTTCTGGTGGTTCTCCAGGTTTCTTTCATGACACTCCCTTCAAAGGGTGTCCACATGCATTGTCCACTCCCCCATTCTCTCCCAGATTAGAGGAACTGGATCACCCTGCCATGGGTTGTATGCAGTTCCCAGAATCCCAATGGTAACCAACCCCCTTTCCTATCTACTGAAGAGGGCATTTCAGAATTCTACTGGAAGTGGTATTATTAGAAGATCAACCTTGAATTTGCACATATACCTACATATGAAAATCATTTGAATATGTCTGCAACATGTTGTCAGAAAGAAACCATGTGGAATACACTTCACAACTAATTGATGATGACTTTTTAGTGTGTAATGACCCAGCCTGAGACTCATGGAGCCACTTATCCTTATGCTTGATCTCCAATGACCCAAAACTTTCTACAATCCCAGGCCCTTTCCAGCTTCTTCCACGTTGGGAGCTGAAATCTCACTGGTCCTAAGATTCTACTACATAGAATAAATTTAATATCTTTTCCACTAGACAGACCTTCAAGTGCTTAAGTAAAGTTGCTACATCTCTCATTTCTTATTAAATATACTAAGGTATTTTAAAGAACAATGATTGCAATTTCTTGTACCTAGTTCCAGGGTGTGATGGGAAAAAGTGGGCAAAACCCAACCAATTGAAAAAGGCTGAAGATAGAACATGAGATAGGGGATTACCTTAATGCCATCTTCACCCCTCAATCCAGGGAAGCCCCTGCTGCCTTTGGTCCCTAAAGAACAGAGCGAAGAAAGGGGGTCAGAAGACACAGGGATCGATTTCTTTGTTGGAAGCAGAACAGTTTGAACTTTTTGGAAAAAGAAAATGTGCTCAGTTGTTCTCTCTTTTTAGTGTAGAACTATGATTCTCAAATGTAATTTTTAAAAAATGACATGCTTTTGGTTAGCTTATAACTATTAAGTGACTCTCAAAAAAATCCTTTGTCTAATAGGATTGACATTTTCACTATGTCAGCAGGTAAACCATGCCTTTACCTTAGTGCCAGGGAACCCAGGGGCCCCGTCTTTTCCAGGTCTCCCCTAAAAACAAATAAAGCAAAAACATGTAATCTAATAAATGTGGATAATATTAATAAACATGGAAAACTTAAATGAGATAATCATCTCCTCTCAACCTCAGGCAAGAAAGCTTGACTGATGCTTCCCTCCCAGTTATTAGAAGGACAAATATTAATCACAGAACATGCAAACATCTCCTCTTGCAGGGAAGGCAGAGACCAGTGGGAATGGGAAATAAGGAAGAAAGAGAGGAAATTAAGAGCAGAGCTTAAACTGATACTGTCCATCCAACTTTGGAAGGAAAATCAAGCAAGCACTGAGCTGAGAGGTGGATAAGAAAACCCAGAAAGTGAAAGGTTTCACAGTCAATTTATTTATTTATTTGAAATGTTGCCAGTTGCATGAATTCCAGATGTGCCTGTGTTTAAATATATGTATTAAAAGTATGTTGCAATGTCCAAACAGACAGGGCTCTTGGATGAACTATTATGGTATTTACCCTCCATGATAGAATTAAAAATCATACTGGATCAATATTTCTTCTTAGAAAAAAGTACTTTTCCCAGTATATTCTTTTTGAGTTTTAAAACAATATGTACGTGTGTTTAAATCTTCAAAATAGAGCTGGGTGGGAGAGAGGGCCCCTGCTGCTCTGTCTTCCCCGTATCTCACTTCTCATCACAGTGTGCCCAGTGCCCTTTGGAGCTGTCCTCTCTCTGTGTGGTTCTGATGGGGCTGTCAGCCACAGGAGTCCCCTGCCCCACTGGCCTGGCCAATCGTGGTATCTTTTATTCCTGGACATGGTCACTTCTCCAGAATTAAACACCTGACCCAAGCTGAGCCAATCAGAGTAATTCTGTGGGATTTTATATATGGACACACTCTTTCTCCTTGGATGCTATTAACCTGAAGTTGTTTGTTGCTACATCTTGCTCATTCTCCTCATTGCTCCCTACATGGAAGATCATTTGGTAAAGGAGAGAATGAGGCCAACCCATAGAGAGGAGCAGAAGAGAAATGGAGAGAGTCCCACCCATATTGTTTCAGTCTCTGGAGGCCTTGAACTTCTCAGATACTTGAACAAATAAATTTCACTTCCCAAACATTTAAAAAAATCTAAGCTAGTTTGAGTTGGCCATGTTATAGTTGCCACCTAAAGAGTCCTAAATGCTTCCCAATGGAGGCGGCATATGACAATGAATTTCCTAATTTACCTGTGAGCCAGGTTCTCCAGGGGCACCTTTTTCTGATCCGTAAGAGTCTCCTGGTGGTCCCTGTATTAATGAGAGTTATGTCAAGTTTTACAAATTATTGATTTTTGACTTACATTGATTTTTATTCCCCTTCCCGTTCTGATTATTCTGCTACATTTAAAAATATTGAAATGATGGGTAATCTAAGAGGGAAGTCTTATTTATGAATATTAATTAATTAATTAAAAAACAGATGCTAAAAAAACCAGATACTGAAGATAAATTCTAAGACGGGTGAAACAGTGCTAGGATTTCAGCTAGAAGTGGCCATAAAATAATTTCTATGTTCATGACTTCTGTAGTAAAATACTATTTATCTTCAGCTAATCTTAAGATTTGAAGATAGGTCAGACATCAAAATGTTCACTAAGGTTTTAGTTTGTGTTTCAAAGGAACAATATGACTCTAAATGACCTACTCTGGGTCCAGGAGGTCCGGGTTGGCCCATGGCGCCCTTTTCTCCCTTCTCCCCTTTGAGTTCCTGCCACAAAAACAATTTAAGGTCGTTACAAACAGATCAAACAAGATTTTACTGCTTATACTTGAAAAAGTCCTCTATCTGTTCAATACACTGGATTTACAGAATACCTATGTACTTCCTGTTAACATGACACAGTATCATTTTTCACATTTTGAATTTTATACTTATGAACCCACTGAAGTCATATACTAATTTTTTAAATAAAGTATCTTTTTTTAAAAATCAAACTACATTGAATCAGCTTTCTATAAGCACAATCACATCATTTCTAATGTATTTTACCTTCATTTTTAATATATTGAAAAGATTTTTAATTGCGGTCAATTATTTTCTGACTAAATGTTACAAGAAGAATTTGATTTATTAATCACGTTTGTTTTTGCTTTTATCATGTTTTATTGATTTTTTTTTCCAATGTGCGTCTTCTCTTGAGAGCATCATTTCCTTCAAACTCATTTCCTCCACCCTGGGTGATATCTTTCAGGTTTAGATTTTTGTCAGGATAAGGTATTTTTTCCTATCAATTTTCAGCCAATAAAAATTTAAAATTTATTAATTTTATTTTTGTTAATTACCTCTAGAAAATTTACTTTTTTCCCCTTTAGGTCAATTCCCCTTCTACACCCAGTCTTTGAAGTGAATTATTTATTTTTTTTCATATTATATTTTACTATGTTTTGTTTTACCTTTTGTTTTGAAAATTTCTATTATTAAAAATTATATTGGAGAGTGATGGCTAATGGGTTTCTCTTTGGTGTGATGCAAATGTTCTAATTAAATGTGGTCATAGTTGCGAAACTCTATGAATATACTAAAGCCATTGAATTATACACTAAATAAGTCATTTTATGGTCTTGACTTATATCTAATACAGCTGTTAAAATTCATTATTACTAAAATCCATGAATTGAATAAAGAAGATGAATTTTATGGCATGCGAATTATATCTCAATCAAGCTATTATTAAAACACAATGAATTATAAGTTTATAAGATAAGAGTGTGTTATGCTTATTTCTTAGTTAATCCGCTAGAAAATTGTTAGCTACCTCCTTGCTTCTCCATCCCCCTTCCCAGATATTCCAGGATCAACCTAGTGTCAGGATTGGTGTATGATATTGTGGTGCACTTCTGAGCATTTGATTCAGCTCTGTACTCTGAAAGCAAATGGTAATGTCCAAATACAAGACTATAGTGTCCTTGGAGAGGAATGGGGCCCAAATTATCCTGGGGATTATGATAGCAGGATAAAATGTCCCTTATAATTATGACACCCTTCCATCCATATCTTTAGGTTCTCCCCATCCAATTGGCTCAGAGCTGTACACCCAATTTGTAATAATTTATTCAAAAATACTCACTAAATACCCACTCTGTGTTAGTGACAATGAGAAAGACTGAGAGTAAAGGGTGAGCAAAAATGGCCCTGGGCTCTACCTTCAAGAATCTTGGAAGTTGCTTGCTTCAGATTTCACATTTTCTGGTTCATGAGTATAAAATAGGGAAGAAATAAAACCTTGAGGCTCTGTAAGGCTGAGGGGACTGTGCTGAGCTGGGATTAGGTGGCAGAACTTATTAAAAAAAGGTAAGGGAAATGGAAAGGCACAATCCTAATAATAAAATTGAAGAGTTACCGTTATGTTATCTGGGCCAGTCTGTGTCACAATAACAGTTCCTGGTGGTCCCGGAGGTCCTATTAATCCTTTCACACCCTAAAGATAAATATACTCAAGAATTAAAAAGGAAACGACATTATCTTTACTATGTTTGAGAGAGCTACTTTTCCCCATTAGTGCTCTTGTAGGAAAACAGCAAATGAAAGTTTGAGACACAACAAATGCATTCGTTTCAGTGTGACTTACTGAATAAAATGTATAGCTAATTGCTATGGAACTTCAAATATATTGCCCACAAATAAACTGTAGTATTTAAATTACCCTCTCTCCTTTTTGTCCAATCACATTATCACCCATGTGACCCTGTAAGAAATACAAAACCAAATTATTTTTTAAAAAGGAATACGAATACATTTTCTAAACCCTTTGAAGTTCTAATATTTGTAACTGAACACTTATATTTTAACTTTTCCCCACAGGGTCACAATTGTCATTTTATTTAATCGTGGAATAATGTATTTTTTTAAAATTATAGTTGATATATAATATTATATGTTTCAGGTGTACAACATAATGACTCTACATTTATATACCTTATGAGGGAATCACCACAATAAATCTAGAACCATCTGTCACCGTACAAAATTGTTATGATATTACCAACTCTGTACATTATATACCCATATCTTAATTATTTTATAACAAGAAGTTTGTACCTTATATTCCCCTTTACTGTTTTCACCCTCATCCCACCCCTCTAGCAACGCTCAGTTTGTTCTCTGTATCTGTGAGTCTGTTTCTGTTTTTTTGTTATTTGTTCATTTGTTTTGTTTTTTAGATTCTGCATATAAGTGAAATCATACAGTATTTGTCTTTCTCTGTCTGGCTTATTTCACAAAGCATAAATCCTCTAGGTCCATCCATGTTGTTGCAAATGGAGAGATTTCATTCTTTTTTTATCGATGAATAATATTCCATTTATCTGCTCTTCTTTATCCACTTATCTATATATAGACACCTATGTTGCTTCCATATCTTGGCTATCGTAAATAATGTTGCAATGGGGTGCATATATTTTTTGATTTAGTGTTTTCATTTTTTTAGATAAATGCCTAGAACTAGAATTGCTGAATCACATGGTAGCTCTATTTTTAATTTTTTAGGAACCTCCATACTATAATGCCTGCACCAATCAGCATTCCCACCAACAGTACACAAAGGTTTCCATCTGTCCACATCCTCAACAACATTTGTTATTTATTGATTTTATTTTTTTTTTAATAATAGCTGTACTGACCCATGTGTGGAATCAGACAAGGTTTGGCTTTCTCATTGGGTAGGATGTTATGGCTGATATGACCTATGAACTGTAATTTACCTTAAGTCCTGGAGACCCCATGGTTCCTGGCAAGCCCTAAAAAAATCCACAAATTATAATTACAAGGGGAAATGCACCAAGTCAGAAAACTGTTTAAATGTTTTAGCTACAACTCTTTCATTAGTTTATAGTGTCTACAGCAATGACAACTTAGTACTCACAAAGAATCCCGGAGGGCCAGGTGGGCCCACAGGTCCAGGAAAACCCGGGAGGCCCGGCAAACCCTTCAAATTAAGAGACAAATAAGAAGAGTAAATGTACTACTCACCTACGGACAATGCCCATTAGTTAAGTGAATTAGAATATTTTAATAAGACCTGAGAAGCATGACACCTTCCATTTATGGCTGCAGTTTAAGTAAAAACCAGTTATCTACTATCATGCAAATTTTATGATAGAGCTATTACTTAACATTACAGTTTTAAATTGTGTTCAGTGTGTGATACAAGTCTAGCCTTGAGTTTTAACAAATACGGAGTACGTGGAACCTAACTCTTCCTTGGAGATTCCACCTTAGATGTAGGAAATCTTGGGTCACTGAGACTTAAGAAAAGATGAAAAGACATGTACAAATCATCTTTTTACATCAGCTTCATGTAGTGTCTTATAAGGTAAATGTTTTAGAATGAAATGAGGTGCATATGTAAATAGAAGAAATATGTATATTAAAAATGTTCTTAGGAGAATGAGCAAGAAATATAGGGGAAAAGGGAGAGGAGGAGAGAGAGAGAGAGAGAGAGAGAGAGAGAGAGAGAGAGAGAGAGAGAGAGAGAAGGACACACACACACACACACACACACACGCGCACACACACGCGCACACACACACACACAGAAAACAGAGAGGGGGCACCGAGGAGGGTAGGACTGCTCTCTGAAGTGCTTGTACCTGGAATCCTGGAGCTCCTGGCAGCCCGGGATCCCCTTTTCCATCATATTCTACATCTTCTCCTTCAGCAGGAGCACCCTTGAAAATGAAGTTCATTGAACATAATCAATGTTATATCTTTAAAACCCCTTTGCATGCTTATTCAGGGTCATGCCACTTCAAGGATAAAAATGCTTTCCAGTGTGAATGAAAAGGGGGCTATGTAACAACCCGATAGGCTCAGTGACCAAAGTAACCACACAGGATGGTCTGTTCACAAATTCTGAACTGGGCAGGTCACCTCCCAGGCCGATAGCTTCCTTAGCAAAGGTCAGTTTTTACCTTAGTGAGCCCTGTCCCTGTTCGTATGCATCGAAGATGATATACCTTTGAAATGTCAGAGTCATTTTCTTTTCTAGACCCCTGAAGGCACAACTGCTGACACTAGAGTGTGAGATCATAAGCCCCTCATGGTCATCCAGTTGCCCAATACCATCTCCGTGTGCTGTAGATGTTAACTCTCCTGTACCCACCCATGTGAAAGAAGTTTCTCTATTTTGCTTTGTGTCCAATTTTAGGGATTCCCTTGTTTTGCTTTTTCCCATTCCCTTAATCTACCACCAATGGGTTTCATGTACTTTCCTTATGTCTCCTCCCTTTATTCTAAATTCATAAAAGAAACTGCAAAACTGCCTTCTCTGCAGCATTTTTTCAATCCTTTGAGAGCTTGCTCTGGGCATGTTCTCAAAAATTTGGCTCAAACTCTCACAAAACTTTTCTATAGGTTTGAATGTTCTTTCATTGATACCAGGGTATATACTTAGAGAAATGACTTAGTTATCTCATCTTGAAGAAGTCACAGCATTTTCATAGTTTCTAAAATTAAAAATTTACTGTGCAAGGAAGGAAAGAAGACACAAGGATGATAACGGGTTTCCCAAGATACCAGAATTGGTGGCAATTCTGGATGTGGAATGTGGGTCCTGGCCTCGAGGCCAGCTCTTTTCTCCCAGATCTATTTCCTTAAAGGATGATATGAAACTTGTATACTTATGACGAGAGATAGAAGAAGTTGTTCAATAGAAATAAATATGATATCTCAAGTATTATGGATTCTGGATTAATGATGCAATCTCATTTTTAATTTTTATATCTCATTATTTAATAGAAGTCCCTTTCATATGTACAATTAGAGATGTTCAATAATAACATACCACAGATGTCTTACCTTTTCTCCTTTTAAGCCAATGGCACCCTAGGAAAAAAAGTGGCATATTTACCACTAGACACAAATCAAGTAAACAACATCCCACTTCTCCCTCTGTTCTACCTTCTCCCTCTACTGTGTACTTCCTGCTGCCTTTACAACATGCTCAAGTCACTCTCATTTGGACAAAGTCTATCATAAATCTTCCTCTACCCTGCAGTACTGCCCTTCTCTTCATGTCATCTGCATACCTCCTGTTCTGTTCATCTCTGACTCATTCTTCAGTCCCACAGCTGCCACCTACCTCTCTCCAAGATGGACGTCTCCCTTGCTAAGTTCTGCCATGACTTTGACATTGCTAAAGTCGATGATAAAATGTCAGTTTCTCTCTTACTGGACTTCTCAGCAGCATTAGGGAGCTATCTGTCTGTCACTGTCCTCTACTGAAACACGTCTTTCCTGCCCTTCCATCATACATGCCTCCTGGTCTCCTTCTACCACCAGGGTCATGCTTCCTTCACAGGTTTATTCTCCTTGACCTAGAGGTCACATGCTGGAGCTCTTTAAGTCCTGGTTCTCAGCCACCCTCCTACCCCACACTCTCACTCTTTGAGTCACCCCCTCCCAGTCTCTCCTCTGCCTACTACTCAGCTCCACTGTATTCCTTTAAATCACAAGAAAGTCTCAACGTGTAAACCTGAACTCATAAATCATTTGTTCATTCATCCCCCAACTATCAGTTTAGTGTTTACTATTGGCTGCACCAGACATCCCCATGATGGATTTCAATACACGGCCATTCTGGACTAAACCACTTACATTTCACTTTATATTTCTGATGAGAGAAATGAAAACCTACCGGGACCCCTGGGTAGCCTGGTGTCCCTGGAAATCCTGGGAAACCTTGTTCACCCTGGAAGAAAGACCATATAAAACTTGTCATTCTTCTTACTTGTTCTAAAACAGCCTATTGAGATATTTTCCCTGTTTCTCTCTTCCAACCCTGCTGTGGTAAAGCTAGACAAAGTAACCAAAGTGCCTTATGGATACTGGGTCATGAGTCTGAAGGCCAGAAAACCATTATTTTAATTGAAAACAGGATTAAAATTTGTTTCTCAAATTGTGCATAAATGGTGAAAGCTTAATTGTGTCAAGAACTGTTTAATTGCTGTTTCCTTGAAACCTCAGGGATTAGTTCTTTCCTGGCCACCACTCTGGGAAGAGGAGCAGGCAGTCAGGAAACCGAGGAGACGAATGAACATAGGAAAGCTCAGTCCCTCTTCTCCAAAGACATACCTTGCATTCCCAGCTTGAGTTTCTGATTTATATACACTCACAACCTCAGATCAAAATAACTTGTTATCTTTCTGTGGGCAAATAGAAAAGAACTTCCTCAAAAGACAATCAGAGGTCGGGAAAATGGCGGAGGCTTAGACGGACGTGTTGGTGCTTTATCCCGGAGCAGATAGGGGCGAGCAGCTGAAACGGGTAACAATCAGCCCGATCAAGCTGGGGAGGCTCAGCTGAGAGGCAGTCTGCAGCCAGGAAAGACAGAGAACTCCTAAAAAATGCGGATGGTTAGAGATTGAGGCTGAAACCTCCCCCTGGGCGCCAGCGCAGCGGCGAGACCGCGCCATCTGGGGTAGCGGTTACCGGCATCCAGAGAGCGGCTACTAACCCTGCGGCTACTAACCCGGAGGCAACGACTCGCAAGCAGCGCAACCACAAGAGCCCAGCGGAGACCTGCATCCCTCCACAGAAAGGTTAGACTTACCCCAAAGGTGCGGTTTGCAGTTCAGGTTGGAGCGAGGAACGCGCGCGCGGGCGCAGGGGAAATCTGCGCACTCCAAAATCCGCGCACATAGAGGCCAGCGTAATCCGCAAGTGGGGAGGGCTCCCGCAGGGCTGCTGCCAGAAGGTAACGCTATAAATGAGCCCATAGTTGGACTGGATGCAAAAAGGGCTACCTCAGAGTTTCCCTGATAGCCGGCTACTTGTTGCCAGGGGCTTGAGCGCATGCAGACATAACGCGCAGACATTCCGCGCAGTTCTGGAGGGTGGAACCCTGCGAGTTCGAACAGCTTCCCAGGCTCTTGTTTGCACATTTCCTCTTACTTCTGTGAGTTTGATTGTTGACCCCAGTGGATGTGATTGCCCAGTTGGGGTCACTAGCAGAGCTTGTAGGGGAAGACTGTTTTGGGGGAGCCAGGGAAACAGAGCTGGGAGTGGCGCCTGGGGAACCAGCTCTGGGCGGAGCTGGTTCAGGTACAATACAGAGCTCCTGGTCGAAGAGAACTTATAGCCTCGGAGGTCAATCCAGAAACACTGCCACCCAGAGGCAGAGCCACGAACTGAATCTTCTGTAAATACAGATAAGGCAATAAGGGGATTTTACAGCCGGCCTTAAAATCAGGACTGTGGCTTACAACACGGAGGAGCAGTGTATCAGAGGGAAATTCAACATTCTCCTGAATTCCGGGCGGGCCAATAAGAAGAGTAGAAGATCTGAAGCACCTGCATTACTGCACATTTTTATTTTTATTTTTTTTTTAAATTACTTTTTCTCCTTTTAACTAAGAAAACATTTTTTTTTCTGTTTTTCTTTTTTCTTTTTCTCCATCACCTGATTTTGCCCTTTCAGCTACTACATTTTTATTTTTAACTAGTATTTTTACCGCTACCATTTTACCATTCTTTTAAGTGTCATTTTATTTTGTCTTTATTTTATTTTGGGACTAATGTTCTCCATTCTATTTTCATTGTTCCTTTAGCAACATTGTTCTCTACCTCAATTTGCCTCTGTGCTAAACAATCTTCCCCACTTTTTCCCTTTTGCTGTCCTGTTTCTCTTACCCTACTCCAGCTTTTGATTTTCCCTATTCTTTTTACCCCCTGTCAAAATTTAACCCTGCTTATATATCCTACGTCCAATCCCCTGTTCTAAATCCTTATACACCTTTCCCTTATCTTCCTTCACTATCCAATTTTTTTTTCTTTCCTCTTCTTCTTCTTCTTTTATCTCTCTATTGTGTTATTGTTGTTTGCTTGATTGACGAATATATTGGGTTTTTTTTTTTTTGAATTGTTTGTGAGGTTAGACTGCTTATTCTTTTTATTTTCCTGCCCCTCCCTCTCCTCCCCCCTCCCCTGGTTATTTCTGTGTTTCTGTTTCCCCTTGCGTCGCTTGATATTATTGGTAGTTTGTAGTTTGTATTCATCTCCAGGAATCTGTTGCTGTAATTTGTTGGTATTAGTGGCGGACCTATAGGAGTTTTCTCCTCATATAAATAGTCTCTTCCCCTTTTATACTTCATTCTCTTTTCTCTCTTACTTTTTTTTTCCTCCTCTTTTTCCCCTCCCTTTTCCCAATTTCATTTTTGCACTCCTTTTTTTCTTTCTTTCTTTTTTCTCTTCTACCTTTTTCTCTTCTTCCCCCTTA
>NW_005874875.1:0-13984 GCF_000147115.1 Myotis lucifugus
GCTACACACACAGGCACACAGCTACACAAACACACACTCCATATACATTCATAGGCACACATGCACAGGCACACATGCACAGTCACACAGGTATACATGAACACAGCTACACACACACAGGCACACAGCTACAAATGCACAGGCACACATGCACAGGCACACAGCTATATATGCACCCAGCTGCACACACAGCTACAGGCACACAGCTACATACACACAGGCGCACAGGCACACAGCTACACACACACCTACACATTCACAGGCACACATGCATAGGCACACATGCACAGTCACACAGCTATACATGAACACAGCTACACACACAGCTACAGGCACACAGCTACACACACATAGGCACACAGCTACACATGCACAGGCACACAGCTACACACACATAGGCACACAGCTACACACACACAGGCACACACGCACAGGCACACAGGTATACATGCATACAGCTACACATGCACAGCTACATATGCACAGGCACACAGCTACACATGCACACAGTTATACACACACAGGCATACAACCACACACACACAACTACACACATGCAGACACACAGCTACATATGCATAGGCACATAGCTACACACACACTGATACACACACAAAGCTACACACACACAGGCACACAGCTACACACGTGCAGGCACATAGCTATACACATGTAGGCACACAGCTACACACACACAGGCACTCAGCTACACATGTGCAGGCACACAGCCACCCACACAGACAGCCACCAAAGACCCCTGGGGACACACAGCTGAGGCAGAGTTCAAAGGCCACGAGGGAGCCAGGGCAGCACCAGCTACATCAGCTGCGCTGTGACATGGAGGGGACAGCTGTGTGTTCAGGAGGCTTCTGGCCCCCACACTGACCCAGCTTTCCCCTTTCCTGAAGCTGTGGTGACATTAATGTAATGAGTGACACTCAACCTTTTTTCTTGGAGATGTATTTATAGTTCCCAGGTGACGGAAGGAAGGAAGCCCTGGTACAACCTGTATAACTCTAGCCCTGGCCAGTTTAGCTCAGTGGATAGAGCGCTGGTCTGTGAACGGAAGGGTCCTGGGTTCAATTCCCGTCAAGGGCACATGCCTGGGTTTTGGGCTCGATCCCCAGTGTGGAGTGTGCAGGAGGCAGCCGATCCACGATTCTCTCTCATCACTGATGTTTCTCTCTCTCTCTCCCTTCCTCTCTGAAATCAATAAAAAAATATTTTTAAACCTACTGGAAATGGTCAGCCTTCCCTTTTCCAAAGACCTACCCCAGAGGTTAACGAGTCCAGGTAGCTCTGGAAGAAGGGACAACTGTGTTTAACACTAAACTGTCCCCCAGGGAAGTGTCTCCTTGCTCACAATACACCAAAGCGAAGACCCTCTGGATCAAATGAATCATGTCAGGTGAGCTCTTGGCAAACCAGCCTCCTGCTTCTCCTCATTGGAAGCCCAGGCTGTCAAACTTCCCGCGGGTGTCAGACAAGGCGAGCAATCGCGTAACCTGTTAATTTGCTCGAAATAATGACAGCTATAATCTGATCAGGTGTGGCAGACTGTCTCCGTGGGAAGTGGACAGTGGTTCCTCCTGTTAAGACGGTGACACGTGAAGACAAGGGTGCGATTACTCTCTCCAGCGGTGGCTCTCGGGGAACTAGAGACAGCCCAGGGCTGTGTGAGCAACCCGTTTCCCACCCTTCCCCTCCATTCGCGGTGACTGGCACGTTGGTGTGCTTGAACCTGTCTCCAGGTCCCTTCTATCCTCTGGGACGACATCCGTCACAGATTCCTTCAGCTGGACTCAAGTGCACTTATCAATACGTTAACCCCTCTCCACAGACATCCCAACGGGGGTTATTTCTGGGTGGTAGTGAGAAAGCTACTTGAACTCTCTAACGAAGGAGAACAAAGACACAGACACACCAGAGTGTTGGAGAAGGGTTATATTTAGACTTTTTTGAGAGAGTAGAAATTGGATCTTTGTGTCTGTTTACTACACAAGGCAGTTTTAAATTCCTCTTAAATTCTGTAGACATACCATCCAGTCCTCCTTGACACCCAAACCTGAGTTCTGAGGACAGACATTTTGAGAATATTGAGAGAGTGAAATCATTTCAATCTGGGTAAATCTATTTGGACAATAGTTCATATACCCACTTGCTTAAATATCTACCCTGTTTACTTCTGAGAATATTAAGAGAGTAAAATTATTTCAATCTGGGTAAATCTATTTGGACAATAGTTCATATACCCACTTGCTCAAATATCTATCGTTGTCTAATCAATGACAATTTGGGGAATGTCATGGGAACTCTCCATGATAGTATATACCAAGATCAATAATTGCAAAGAAGTTGTCATGAGATTTTTTTTCTTCCAATAGATTCCTTTCCTATGAAGTAACTTACACAATTATTCCAACTTAATTAGGGTCAGGGTTGGGATATAGTCTCTCGATGTAAGGCCAACCTTACTAAGCTGTTTTATGGTCTTAATCTTTTTCTCTTTTATTTTTTTTTAAAGAGGAGAGAGAAAACTTTTGATCCGACAGGTAGGTACACACTGGTACAAGAGAATTGAAATCCGATTATTGTAAGATAATTTTCCGATGATCCTCATTAAAAATTTTTCAAACACAATATTTTCTAAAATTTAAATTTCAAATCTCCGGTCCAGATACATAAGAGTCAAGGTTGTGTGAGAACTGGTTGATCAACTTAGAGAAAGCTGGGTAGGTGCTGGCCTTCATGAGGATATGAAGCAATCAAATCAATGCACAAAAATAAATATAGGAAGAGGAAGGATCTGGCCAGCTCGGAGGAGTTGGTGTCACTGCTCAGAAACATTCTGGAAGCAGTTATTAGAAGGGAAGCAATAATCATAAATGTCAAAGAAATGAGTCATGTTGGGTAAACTTCATTTACTTGACAGATTATTTTTTTGGTTCCCTCTTGTCTAGTTTTCTTCCTTTATACCCCACTAGAAACCCAGTGCACGACATTCATACACAGGAGGGAGTTCCCTCAGCCCAGCCTTGCGCCCTCTTGCAGGGAGCGGGCCTAAGCCAGCAGGTGGACATCCCCCGAGGGGTCCTTAGTGCTGCTGCAGAGGCGGGAGAGGCTCCTGCCACCGCTGCTGCACTCGCCAGCAGTGAGCCCAGCTTCTGGCTGAGCACCACTCCCCCTGTGGGAGCGCACAGACCACCAGGGGGAAGCTCCTGCATTGAGCATCTTTCCCCTGGTGGTCAGTGCGTGTCATAGCGACCGGTCATGCTGCCGTTCGGTCAATTTCCATATTACCCTTTTATTATATAGGATTCTATCTTTGCTCCCTACATTGAATTTCTCTTCTAACTCTGATCACATAGGTCCTCTGTGTTATATGAATAAATATTCGTACTCCTTTGCATAGAATACACATTCTCCATGATTTGGATTTCTCCAAGTTACTCCCAATCCCCACAAGCACTTCTGTCATGCGTCACTTGTTGCTAAATTCCTGCTGTCCTTCAACATCTGCCTTTGGTCATCTTTCCTACAACATTTCTCTGACTGTCACCTCTCCTTTCTCTACTACAAGGTAGAGTTGGTCACCCCCAACCCTTGTGCCCACATAGCGTGTGCACATACCTTTATTCAGAGTTAAGATCTCACATTGCGGTTCAATTTTTAGTTTGCATTTCTGATGTCCCTCAACAGACTACTAGCTCCCTAGAGCAGACACAGTGTTACCACCCTGTTGCTATCACCAGACGACCTAGTAGGCAAAAGAGAAATAAACATGATTGTGTGACACCATTAAGGTTCTGAAGTTATAAAATCATTACATAAATCAACTCTCCAAGTTGATCTATGGACTCAGTACATTCCCTATCAAAATGACAGCATCTATTTATAAAAATTGAAAAATCTTTCCTAAAATGTATATGCAAATGTGAGGGACCCAGAAGACAAAACAAGCTTTGGAAAAGAAGAACAGAATTAGAGGACTTATAATTTCTAATTTACAGCATATTGTAAAGACACAATAATCAATGCAATCTGTTTCTGAAATGAGTATATAAATAGAGATCAATGCAAGGGAATTGAAAATATGGACATTTATTCTTATGATTTTTGACAAAAATGTCCAGGAAGTTCAATGGGGAAACATAGTGTTTCAACAAATAATATTTTAAAAAAATATATTTTACTGATTTCGGAGAGGAAGGGAGATGGTGAGAGAGATAGACACATCAGTGATGAGAGAGAATCACTGATTGGCTGCCTCCTGCACGCCCCACCCTGGGGATCGAGCCCGCAACCCGGGCATGTGCCCTGAACAGAAATGGAACCATGACTTCCTGGTTCACAGGTTGACGTTCAACCACTGAGCCATGCTGGTCGGGCTCAACAAATAATTTTGAAACAATTGGGTACTTCTATGCAAGGGAATGAATGTAGTCCTATACTTCATGGCATACACAAAAGGAGACTCAAGATGAATCCAAGACCTAAACGTAAGTGCTAAAAATGACAGAAATTCTAGAAGAAAATACAGGAGAAAAATCTTAGTGACTTTGAGGATAGAGTAGGCTCCTACACTGATTCTTTCTGCTCAGAACTCCCGTCCAGCCCAAGAAATGGGCTTTGTATGGGCCGCAGCAATGGCTGCTGCTTTTAGGGATGTGGACTTTTCCTCTGGAGAATGAAACGCCCAACCATTTATGAACGCAAGCACACTTTTCCAAAAATCTTTCGTTCGCTCCATGAAAATTGGCACCAGGGGAAGGAATAAAAGCCAACTCATTATCGTTCAGGCCCTAAGTCTAATTCTATGAAAATCCTCCGTGATGCACATAATCTGCATGAATAATTTCATGGTTCTTTCACTTTGACCATTGGCTACATTGAGCAAAGCAGTCGCAAGATTTACAAGTGAGAGACATAAGAAATACATAGCGATTAACATTTAAAACACGTAACGCAACCTTCCGTCATCAACATGCATGTTCTGTTCATGGGATCTCAAAAGGATATTGATGAAATGCATGTTATGACTAAGAAATATAGGGAAATCTAATTAATATGCGTGCCTGAATGAAAATAGTCATCACAATGAACTCTGGGTCATCCAGGTTAATGCATCCTAGAGAATTCTTCAACACTCCTAGTAATGGGGTCTCATCGTTAGCAAACATTCTAAACGCTATTCTCCACAGTTGTTTGTAGAAACATTTATATCTGCCACGTGAAGCATTTTTCATTGTTTTTCTCTATGCAGATACATTTAAAATAACTTTTTGCACCCTTCAGTGTCTTAATCATGGATGCTGACGGTGTTATTCTTACTGTCAGAGATGTGGATTTTGCGAAGGACCTAGCATGAGTGCTGGAACTAAACAGATGTGCAATGCAAAACAGATGTAACCAACTAAAAACTCTTCAATGACATTTTACTACTCTCTGGGATCTTTAGGAATGTTTAGAGCATCTTCTATGTTTTGGTATTCCCAGCCCCTGGACCATAGTAGGCACTCAATAACATCAAAACACATTAATGGACCACTTAATCATGTATAACATGAATCTACAGTTTTAACTTATTTATATCATTTAATTTTTATCACTTATAAAACAACTGCAGTATCAGTGAAAGGACCTTTGAAAATGCCAATAGGTACATATTTATATATATCCTATATAATAACAGGCTAATATGCAAATTGACCGAACAGCAAAATGACCGGTCGCTATGACGCGCACTGACCACCAGGGGGCAGACGCTCAACGTAGGAGCTGCCCTATGGTGGTCAGTGTGCTCCCACAGGGAAAGCGCCGCTCAGCCAGAAGCCGAGCTCATGGCTGGCGAGTGCAGTGGCAGTGGTGGGAGCCTCTCCTGCCTCTGTGGCAGTGCTAAGGATGTCTGACTGCTGGGGGACCACGGGTAGTGGGCCTAAGCTGGCAGTTGGACATCCCCCGAGGGCTCCTGGACTGTGAGAGGGCACAGGCCGGGCTGAGGGACCACCACCCCCCCCGGAGTGCACAAATTTTGTGCACTGGGCCTCTAGTATATACCTATTTATACATATACATATAATAAAACAGACATAAGCCAAGTTTATATAATTACAGGGTACATGTTTTATGAGGAATTTCTAGATAACCCTCCTATTAAAGAGAACTAAAATGGTATTATTTGACTTTCCCTAATCATTCAAATATGAGCAAAATTAGGTCTTTGATTCTGTACAGCGAGTAAGGCAAAGTTTTCTGAGCGCCCAAAGTCCAGTCTTATGAAGGCTCGCTGTTTCAATGGCACCGATGGGTATGCTCAGGGCTCCAACACTGTTTCCCAGGAAGACACATACACTTCCTATTCAGAAAATCCACGGGAGATTAACTGAAGAATTATCATCAGAGCAATAATGGCTCCTCCCAGAGAATGTGATGCCCAAATATTGTCACCCACACACATTCTGGCTTTTTTTTTTTTTTTAACTTGCAAGAGCATCAGGGTATAAGAAAGAATGAGTTTCCTCGGAGCTGTGTCTGGGTGGAGACAGGCCCAGATGTCTTTATTAGGCAGACCCCCTGGGGGTGACCCTGGCAGGGGTACCACTCACAGGCGGATGCCTAATCCGTGAGTGTCTCTGTGCTCATTAAGGTGCTCATTAGCGGTGGGTGACCTCCCAAGGAGGGACCTGGTACTGCGCCTCCTCAGGCTCTTACTCCAGGGGTAAGTAGGCACGCCAGCCTCACAGACACACACACACACTCAGCACGAGCCATTGTTCACACACATCCTGAGCACAAATCCACTGAACATCTTTCTTCCACACGCAGGGGCCGTAGCATGAGAACGATTAAAAGGGGTTTTCATAGATGTCATTTAGAAAATTTTTAAAAATATATGTATATATGTTTATTGATTTCAGAAACAAAGGGAGAGGTAGAGAGAGATAGAAACATCAATGATGAGAGAGACTCATTAATTGGCTGCCTCCTGCACGCCCCACACCGGGGATCGAGGCCACAACCCGGGCATGTGCCCTTGATCAGAATCGAACCCGGGACCCCTCAGTCTATAGGCTGACACTCTATCCACTGAGCCAAACCAGCTAGGGCGAGATGTCATTTTTATTCATTCATTTATTTACTTACTTACTTACTTATTATTATTATTATTAAATATATTTTATTGATTTTTTACAGACAGGAAGGGAGAGGGATAGAGAGTTAGAAACATCGATGAGAGAGAAACATCGATCAGCTGCCTCCTGCACACCCCCCACTGGGGATGTGCCCGCAACCAAGGTACATGCCCTTGACTGGAATCGAACCTGGGACCCTTCAGTCCGCAGGCCGACACTCTATCCGCTGAGCCAAACCAGCCAGGGTGAGATGTCATTTTTATTAGCCTATTGCGGCTTTCCCTGAACCACTTCCCCAGTTGAAAATGCTGGATCCATGCACAGAAATGTTCGAGTTGTGAATTTCATTTCTGTCTTTATTGTAAAAAAGTTATACAGTTTTTTTATTCCTGCAATTTCACTTGTGAAAAGCTCTTGTATGTGAACATAGTGGTGGGATTTTTATTCTTTTTTTTTTTAATGTGAGAATTGAGTCTATGTACAAGGTGGGGCAAAAATACTTTGTAAGGAAAACAATACAATAACTAATACATAATAATACCAAAATAAATTGGTTCCACATACAACTGTAAACCTATTTTTGCCCCCCCTCTCTCTTTCTCTCTCTCTGTCTCTCTCTCTCTCTCTGTCTCTCTGTGTCTCTCTCTCTCTCTCTCTCTCTCTCTCTCTATATATATATATATATATACACACACACACACACACACATACACACATTAGAGGCCCAATGCCTGAAATTTGTGCAAGGGGCTCAGCCATGCCAGTCACGGCGGCTTGCCTCGTCCGGAAGGTCGTCCGGAAGGACATCCGGAAGGACGTCCAGAAGGTCGTTCAGCTGTCCAGTCTAATTAGCATATTACCCTTTTATTATTACAGATATGTTGCAAGAGCCCTAAGTCTTTCTTTTATTTTAATCCCCACCCAAGGCTACATTTTTATTGATTTTAGAGAGAAAGGAAGAGAGGGAGAGACACATTGATGTGAGAAACTTTGATTAGTTGCCGCCCATACAAGGATCGAACCCACAACCTAGGCATGTGCCCTGACCGGGAACTGAACCTGCCCCCTTTCGATGCATGGGACGACACTCCAACCAACCGAGCCACCTGGCCAGGGCGCTTTCTGTCTTTCTTTTTCCTCCTTTCTTTCTTTTCTTACAATAGCCCTGGGTCTTCCCTTACGCCTGATCATATCAATTTCTTACCCAAAAGCCCAGGCTGCCCAAGGAAACATTTACTGTTTTCGCGCCGTTTCGCACTGAAGGAAACGCTAGCTCTTTTCATGGAAGCGCACTGTGCGTGTTAGCACTTAAAACGAGGTGAGCACCGGGAACTCAAGTTCGCTGTTTGATCTCTGCGTGGGTGACAAGCATCCTCAGGGACCGTCCAAGGGTTAGACTTTCTTCCAATCTATGACTCTCTCACCATTTCCCCCCACAATCAGTTGGGAAATTAAAAAGAGAAAACTCATTTTAAAGCCCCCCTTTCTGAGACAGAGAGAGAGAGAGAGAGAGAGAGAGAGAGAGAGAGAGAGAGAGAGAAAGAGAGAGACTCTATTACAGACTCAGTGACTTTGCACATTCTCGGGGGTTTTATGCCGCCTCCACAGCACAGCACTTTCTCTGACTCACTTGGGGGCAAAAAAACCAGAGCTTTCCCCCTCACCTTGACTCACTTGCTTTATAGGAATTGGCTGAGGAACCCTGCAAGTGTGGCTAAGCCGCAAGTTAATTCTGTCTGACACCGTCTCTGGGAGCTGGCGAGGGTGAAAAGAGAATTATATATAAAGTTAGTGCTCCAATACCAGGGAGATGGCTTTTTTTTTGGGGGGGGGTGGCAAAAATATATAGTAAACGTTGTAACCTTCCATTAGAGAATTAGTTGCCATGGAACTGAGAGAAGCTGGTTTACAATCTTCATCCACACCTCTCGGATCTTTTTTTTTTTTAAATATATTTTATTGATTTTTTACAGAGAGGAAGGGAGAGGGATAGAGAGTTAGAAACATCGATCAGCTGCCTCCTGCACACTCCCTACTGGGTATGAGCCTGCAACCAAGGTACATGCCCTTGACCGGAATCGAACCTGGGACCACTGTGAGTCCACAGGCCGATGCTCTATCCATTGAGCCAAACCGGTTAGGGCCCTTGCGGATCTTCTGTACACATTCTCTGTGCCATCATTCCCTGACTCTTTGCGTCAAAAACAAATATTTAAAAAGACAGACACCCCCCCCCCCACACACACACACTCCACAGAGCAATGAACAAGAAGAGAGGCCCGGATCTTAACTGGCGGATGCTGCAACATGTCCCCACGCTGGCGGAGAGCTGCCCACGCACAGACTCATCACTCACATCCCCTTCAGCTCAGCTCAGTGGGGTGGGGTCTGTCCTATATCAACCAGGTTCGCTGCAGTCCGACAGTCCTGAAATCGCAAAGGCCTGTACAACTAAGAACTAAGATCAAATCCCTGGCCAAGGTCTCTCGACGGTGATTCAGATGCATTTTTTGGGGGGGTGGGTAGTGGGGGGGGTTACTCCTCACCAGAGGATATTTTTCCCATTGATTTTTAGAGAGGATGAGGGTTGAAAGGAGGGGGAGAGACAGAGAGAGAGAGAAACATCGATGTGAGAGAGACACATCAATGGGTTGCCCCCTGCATGCACCCCAACCAAGGCCAGGGATCAAGCCTGCCACTGAGGTACGTGCCCTTGACCGGAATCGAACCCAGGACCCTTCAGTCTGCAGGCCGATGCTCTATCCACTGAGCCAAAGTAGCTAGGACAGATGCTCTACTCTTATATATATTTTTAAAAATTTTTTTATTGATGGCAGAGAGGGAGAGAGAGACAGAAACATCAATGATGAGAGAGAATCATTGATCGGCTGCCTCCTGCACGCCCCACACTGGGGATCGAGCCTGCAACCCGGGCATGTGCCTTGATGGAGAGAACTGAACCGTGACCTCTTGGTTCATGGGTCGACGCTCAACCACTGAGCCACACTGGCTTGGCTGGATGCTCTCCTCTTAGAGTCCCAGCTGGACTGAGCCCTGCCACCTTAACTGTGGTCAGTTCGCACACCAGAGTGAAGAGCCGCCTGGAAGGTCTTCCCCTGGCTGTGACAGGCATGATCCACGGGTGACACACATCACCTTGCTCACAGCTCATTGGCCGGAACTTTGCACTTGACCCACCCACTCACCTGGGGGGGGGGTGAGGGTTTCCCTCCCACCATAGGCCTGGGAGGCAAAGACCTGCGCATCCCCCTTTCACCTCCCTCTTTTCCCACATTATATTCCGTTTTTCTCCAAGGACTTTTTCCTCCTTAAGTTCACGGTCATTGCTTCCCACCTGGACCTCAGTGCAGTCCCGGGACCACGGTGGCACCCGTGCACCCAATTCCGAGATGAAAGCAATTTAGCCAGAGTGCTCTGGCATCCTCACTTCCTATTAGATAAAGGGCTATTAGGGATCAGCCGTGTCATCAGAAAAATCTACTATTATGATGCATTTTCTTCCCTTCATTATCCAGGGCCAGTGGTCTTCCTTAATTACCCATTTCTGTAGAAAGTCAACGGGCAGCGATTCTTTGGGGATGGTGATTATTTTGCTGTAATACATCTGCGAGGGTCCGAAACCATTGTTTCCGAGCAGCAGTGAGAGAGATCTATCCACTTAGCCAAGAAGGAAAACATCGCTCTGAAATGCAAACACCTCTTTTCATTGCGTTTTGCGTAAGTCGGTTTATAATACGTGTATTTCGCAACACTTTCCCCCGACTCTCGTCTTTTTGCATTTGGGACTTGGCTGTATGTTCACTGCTGGATTCTCTCAACGTGGCTTTCTTCCTATTTATTTATTTTTTTTTCTGAGGACAGCATCCCCCTCAAATCAATCAAAAATGTATCAGATGTAAGAAGAAGTCATACCACAAAGGAGAAAAAGACGGATCTTTCTACTTCCTACTACAACTCCCAATTTCCCAGCTCTCTTCCTTTCCCACCATCACAGTCTTTTATTAATGCAAAAAAAAAAAAATTAAGAGCCAAAAAGAAATAATTCACACGGGTCATCTACCCTATGATTAGCAACTCCGGGACAAAGTTCTCACATAATATACTGAGGTTACTCAGTTATTTTATTTTGATTAATCCTCACCGGAGGATATTTTTTTCCCATTGATTTTTAGAGAGAGTGGGAGCGAGAGGGAAAGACAGAGAGAAAAATCTATGCGAGAGAAACACACTTCAATTAGCTGCCTTCCGGAGCCTGCAACCGAGGTACGAGCCCTTGCTGGGAATCAGAGAAGGCGGGACCCTTCGGTGCACAGGCCAAACTCTATCCACTGAGCCAAACCGGCGAGAGCTTACTCCGTTATTTTAAAATCAGCTTAGATATTTGGGCAAGTGGCTGTATCCCCAACCTGCTCCGTTCAAAGCCAGCCTGCTTTTAGCCAGATTCCGGACAGATCACATACACAGGAGGGTGCTTAAGACTCTCATGTCAGCGGGAAAAGCCTGTAGAAAGCCATGGCTACAAATAACGCTTCGTTATCCGAGCGATCGCAAGAAAGAGGGGGATGCAAGGTTCAGAGAGGCTTTTTGGTCAAGTTCCAGGGGCCCTAGCGGGCCTGGTGACCGGCCGCTGGCTCAGCCGGGCCCCTCCTTGGGGAGCCTGTCAAGCGCCAGCAGCTCCCGGGGCTGAGCGAAGTCATTCCATGGGGCTCACCATGGGAACGAGGGTGGGGGGGCGCTTCGCCTGGGGGACCCCCGCCGCTGTGATGTCACCGTGACAAAGACAAGCATCCCATGTGGCCAGGGTGGTGTCGGCTACACCTGGGCGCCTTTGTCTCCCGTCCCCCTCCTCCGATCATTTTGTATCCTTGTGCGAAGCGCCTCATTAGGGGGAGAGGCTGAAAATTGGGGTCAGGATATTTAAAGCTGACCCGCGCGCAGGCAGACAAGGCCGGGACCCCGGCGGCTTTCACCGCGGAGCCCAGACCACCCCTGAGGTGACACCAATTCAAGGCCGGGTTCAGCAAAGCTTTATTAATTATTGTCCTCGGGAGAGAGGGAGAAGCGGCCTGAGAAAGCCGGTGTCATTCTCTGAGGAGGAGTGGGCCCGGCAAGAAAAGGAAGGGAGAGAGAGGGAGAGGGGAGAGGGAGAGAGAAAGAAACAGAAGATCAAAAGGAAGCTGTTTCTCTTCCCCCCTCGGCACCCCCCCCCCCCGCCCCCCTTTTGCTTTTCATGCCTCCGAACCTCAAAGGAGGTGGGGGAACAATCAAGCCAGGGTCTCCCTGTGCTTTCTGGCAATTAGACTCAGCTGATGGGCTGAAAGGCATGAATGGCAGAGTTCAAGGCCCTTCTCCCGCGCCTCAGACAACAGGCTTCTCCGAGCAGCCGGGGCCGCAGACACCATCGAAATCATTTCAAACGGAGACTTAAAGGGAGGATTCATTAATTCACCCACCGAGACAATGACGGGGAACCGCTAACGTCTCTATAAACACTCGGAGAGAGACTGTCATCTCAGGCCGGCCTGTTCCCCGTCTCGTGAATGCCGCGTTCCGGAGGCATCTTTTATTTCTCCGGGGGGGCGAATTAGAAACCCTTGGGCTGAAAAGCCCTCCCCCCCAAAAATAACTGGATATTTCATTTTTAACATGAGGCGGAAAGAAAAAAAAAAAACCTGAAAAAATATATATAAGACTTCCACCCTTGAATCTGCAACACTCACTCAGGCTGCCTTCTGTCTTGCAAAGAGCAATGAGCTCTCTGGTTTCAGAATTCCTCCATATCTCCTTGAGAGTCCTCCGTGTCTCTGTATTAATTTAATTTTTAATCAATTCATTGAGAAAAACAAATTATTATTATTTTTTTTTGTAACTTTGTCCATGTTGGCTAATTAGAGGGGAGGTGAATGCAATAATCTAGCATGGTGTGTACAGGGGGTGCTCGCTGATTTTGTTTGTATTTGGGGCATTACCTCGATTTGAATGAAAAAGAAACAAGATCAGCCTGTGAGCGCTTTGGTCTTAGGGGGCGGCTGGACATGTAGAAGCCGGGAGAAAATCCAAGGATGGGGGCTCCCTCACGGGCAGCGAGAAAGAACGAGGCTGAATTTCAAGGCCTCTATGTCCGGAGCCGAAGGGGATCAAATGGTTGCGATCAAATGGTTGCGATCAGTTCGGTCACTTTTACCCCAGTGAGTGCTGATTTGCAAAAGTGAGGCCAGTTTTTATTTTATTTTATTTCTGTGTGCTTCTTTAAAATAGGTTTTGATTGATATCAGAGAGGAAGGGAGAGAGAGAGATAGAAACATCAATGAGAGAGAATCATGGATCAGCTGCCTCCTGCACGCCCCACACTAGGGATCGAGCCTACAACCCGGGCATGTGCCCTGACTGGGGAATTGAACCTGACCTCCTGGTTTGTAGGTTGATGTTCAGCCACTGAGCCACGTTGGCCGGGCACGGGGCCAGTTTTCAAATCCTCTGTGATCCGAGTCGCTCTGACTCCCCATATGTGTTCTCCTTCATGTCTTGCACCTGGAATACCTGTTAGACTCCGATTTGGAGATGGAGCTCACGCTGGTACCGCACCCGAGAGCAGAAATCACCCACATGGAGAACATGTTTCTACGTGTGTGTGTGTGTGTGTGTGTGTGTGTGTGTGTGTGACCACACTGGGCTGCTCAGCAGGGCCAGGGTTAACCACTGACATACTGTTGACCCCTCGCAAGGAGGGCTGAGCACTGCTGTGTCTAGGCCACGCATCTAGCACTGGAGGGCTGCTGGGGACCACTGATGACAAAGTGATAAAAAAAAAAAAAAGAAAAGAAATATGG